>NW_027527827.1:708621-750624 GCF_008692635.1 Crocuta crocuta | reverse complement strand
ATCTAGTTGGAGAAGAGGAAGTAAAAGTATCATTAGCAGATGATCAGCATGGGGAAATGTCTCGATTGTGAAAATACCCTCACTTCAGGCAAAGTAGGGGGTGCGTCTCTGCAGTAGCTCTCCTAATCCTCCACCAAAGGTCTATCGAGAGGCAACTTTTCTTATCACTATTTTGTAGGTGAGAAATCTGAAGCCCAGAGAATTTATGACAGCCCAGGGCAATCACTGAGTGGTGGCCCTGAGATTCCAAGGTGATCTGCCTGATCATATAGCCTTTACTCTTTGCCTGTGTTCTGAGGACTCCCAAAAGCACTTCAGCAGTGGGCCTGTGGAATGTGAGGCAAGACTGATCTGATAAGGAATTGACATGACATTTCCTATAAGGATTCCAGCCTTGATTTTTCCTTCCTTCAACTAGGATTTTGCTCAATAAACAGAAAAATAACCCATCCCAATCCCACGGTGATTTTAACATCCTTGGGCAGGCTCAAGTTCACAATGAATTTTGTCCCCTTAAAAAACTAATGATTTCACTTTTTTTTCTTTTACATTCATTCTTCTACTTTGTTTCCAAGTTTTGGATAATTTTCTCTTAACAAAGGCAACACAGACTGTTTTCTTCACAGAAATCCCATCACCGCTAGCTAGATCCATGGTTCTATCTGGTAGGTCACATATAGCACTGTGGCATCTCACAAACCCATTGCTAACATGCGGCCAAATATTGCACAAGGTATAACTAGCATTTTTTTTTAGCTTTGCACCCTTACTTTTTATTTTCTGGAATAGAATTTAGTGATTCATCACTTAAATATTACACCTAGTGCTCATCCCAGCAAGAATCTTCCATAACGCCTCTTACCCATTTAGCCCATCCTCCCCCAAAACCTCCAATAACGTTCAGTTTGTTCTCTGTATATAAGAGTGCTTATGGTTTGTCTCTGTTTTTATCTTATTTTTGCTTCCTTTCCTTTATGTTCATCTGTTTTGTTTCTTAAATTCCACCTGTGAGTGAAATCATATGATACTTGTCTTTCTCTGACTGACTTATTTTGCTTAGCATAATACACTCTAGTTCCATCCATGTTGTTGCAAAATAGCACTTCAAAATAGCACTCCTGTATCCTTTGGATAAATACCTAGTAGTGCAATTGCTGGGTCTTGGGTAGATCTATTTTTAATTTTTTGAGAAACCTCCATACTGTTTTCCAGAGTGGCTGCACCAGTTTGCTAATGATTTCACTCTTGATCAGATACTTATTTATTACCTTTTTAAAGGTCAAGATTTGGAAGAATATGATTAGACAGGAAAGGCTGAGATTGGCAAAGCCACAGCTAGCACTATGGAGCCTTTGGGCAAAGTACAAAAAACAAAAAACAAAATGCTGCCCCCTCTAGACTGTTACATCTGCATGACAGGGTTTGGTGGGACTAACGGGAAATGTCCCTGGATTTCAGCCTCCACTTAGCCTCTTGTCCTAAAGAACTTGTATAGGATACTCACTTCCAACCTTACATGGCAACCCCGATGTTGGTGACTTCAGCTGGGGTACATTGTACATGGTACATGGGTTAACACAGAAACTAGATTCTGGAGACACAGTGACCTGAAAAGAAAAGCTGTGGGTATAACACACACTACTCTTAGGAGTTCAACCAGGAGTATTGAACAACAGATGATACAGAAGCTAGACAGGTCAGCAAGGTCAAGTGTTGACTTCCCTTCACCCCTTAAATAATTAGAGAGACCTGAGAAAGCTCAGAAACAGAGGAAGGGGGTGTGAGTTGAAGAAGTAGGCTTTAACACACACAATAGTCAACTTTAAATTCAAAAGCACCAATTCCTCATTCTAGTCCTCTCTTCAAGAAAAACAGAATCATGTGGGATTAAAAGATTCTATGAATCTAAGACAAACCTGATTCCTTTCAAAATAAGCATGAAGACTCAGACTTGAACAAAATAGTTTACTCTTTCTGTAGATCATGATTATAAAATTGTTTCCTCAATTGTTCTGATTTCAGAAGCCCAAGAATAACAATGGGAAAATGGATTTTAATCCACATATTTATGTAGGTATTGCTTTTTATTGAAGTGTAATCTTGGAGATGAGCTTATCAACAATTATTATGCATAAGAAATTGCTCATAACCAAAGCCTGTGCATTCATTCTTAACATCTTTTGTAACAATTTCCTAACAGAAAGTACTAGAGATACATCTGCTGGCAGTTCTTCTGGTAGTAGCTGGAGAATCTGGGAGATGGACAAGTTATATATTTTGTGGCCAAATATTAGCAACTACATTATAAATCTAAGATCATCATTTGTATTTGAGTATAAGCAAACCTAGTAAAGAATTTGAAACATTAGCCTTCACAATAATTATCAGGAGTAAGAAGAGTAAGGATGTTAGCTCATCGTACGCTTTATCTTTTATTGTGGGTCCCATTTCAGAAGACTCATTGAATTTTTTAGGAACCCGCCAGTCTAGTCAAAAGAAAATCACAAATCCTTAACTAACATATGCTAACTTTTCTTTGAGGAACAAAAGAAGCATCTTTGTTTGTTCCTCACCAGCAAACACCAAGCCATTTAAAGGGAGTCTTTTCAGTGGCAATGTTAGCAGGGAAATTCAATTGTATTTAATTAAGTTCTTCCCCCAAAAACTGCACACAGAAGCACCAAAGAGGTTATCGGAGGTCAGATGCCTGTCATGACTTTCTGACCCTCCCAAAATGCAAAATAAAAGATAGCGGTATCCCTGCTGGTAAGATGGGCTCCCACATTTGTGCTTCTCTCTTTCTGCTTTAATTTTATAGCAATCAGCACAATATGGCTGCTTTTTTCTGAACAATAGGACAGGCAGAAGTTAGATTTACAGCACAGGAAGGGGAAGGTGGGAGACAAGAGAGGCTCACTATGGCTTTTAAGGTTCAATAAGAACATCACTGTGTTACCCATTTTAAAAAAAACACCTTGAAAATCTACTTAACATTCATTGTTGTCAGAAACAGACAGATATGCACTTCTGAAATTTTGTATTTTAGGATTATCTTAAATTGCCAACTTTCTTATACGGTCTATTTAAACATGATATTTAAATGAGTAAGATTTCTTCCCCACCAAAAGGAAAATGATATCTGGTCATGCATTTAGGAACTGCCTGACTTTAAAACAGTAAAGTATTGACATAGCAATCCTTATTTTCCAAATCTCCATTTTCACAAGTCTGCTAACAACCTTTCAATGAGCAAATGCACTAACATGGTCAGAAGTGCTAACTCTGTTTCATGAAACCAGACAAAAGCTAATTAACCCAAATTTTATTTAGAGCCTTGCATGGCTAATTACAAATGAGCCCCAGACATGGAACTTACTTCCTGAGACATTTCATGTTTAGGAAATTGCATTCTTCAGGGACACTGTTAGGAGAATCTTAGAATCTGGGGCCCAGAAGACATCTTAAGGATCATTTAATCCAACATCGCAGCAGCTGATGTTTGAGCATGCTCCCCCATAACACTCCCCTTCTCTGTCATCCAGTCTGTAGTTGGACAATTCCACAAAGACTTGCAAGTCACTGCTTCCTGCAGCCATTCATTTGCAGAGGGACAACCTTTACATAAGCAAAAATGTGAAACTCTAGATTAAAAGGAGCCTTAACTTTGAAATCAAGAGCCCCCAAAATTTAATCCTGGTTCTGCAACTAACTTGGGATTTTGAGTAACTCATTGAATCTCTCCATGTTTGTGTAAATAAAAGGTGACAGTATCTTTGCGCCCATCTCTGAGTCAAAATCCTTGAGTTCAAATTTGTGTGCTGTAATTTTCTCCCTATAGCACTGTCCAGTCAGGACGAAACATCAGCTTCAACTTGAACATCAACTCAGATCAACTGGCAGTGGCTCCCTGGAATGTGGCCAGGACGTTGAGCTTTTCCAGGGCTCTTGGGAAAGAGCGCCATGAGTGAGTGGCGTGATTATCATGGGCACAAGCAAGTCCCAGGGTGGATGGGGAACATATGCCCGTGTTTGCCATCGTCACCGTAAGTAATGCCTAGAAAAGAGCTATGAAGAAGGCATCTGGGGCTGTAACTTTGTCCAGCAAGAACAGCTGGGAGATCAGGGCATGTGAGAATTATTTTCAGAGAAGTTCTTGTTCTTAGAAATCAGAGCAACCTTTGATCAGCAAATCGGGTTAAAAGTAGAAGACCCTCTAAGCTCATATCTATTCACTGTCTTGAAAGTCAAGCACTGGGTTAAGGAGAAAGAAGGGTCAGCAGTTACCAAGCACATCTCCACAACCCTGCACCATAGGTATTATGGTCTGCCTTCAGGGGAGAAAACAGAAAGATTAGCTGACAGTCTCAAGGATACTCAGCTACTAACTCAGGGGCATTTGACCTAAGATCTGTCCTCAAAATATACCCCCAATAGCTTTCACTATTGTTTTATTTCCTTTCAAGACCGAAGTACAGAAAAAGACTCTGCTGTGTTGCTCTCATTCTCTCCTGTCAATTCTAGTGCATTGCACAACTGTAGATTCATTTACCAGTTTTATCCATTATATCAAACAAATACACAACTAATTAACTTGCCACATACTTAAAAAGCCATCAATTTGGGGGCACCTGAGTAGCTCAGTTGGTTGAGCTTCTGACTTCGGCTCAGGTCATGATGTCACAGTTCATGAGTTCGAGCCCTGTGTTGGGCTCTATGCTGACAGCTGGGGGCCTGGAGACTGCTTTAGATTCATTGTGTCTCCCTCTCTCTCTCTCTCTCTCTCTCTGTCCCTATCCCATGCTCTCTCTGTCTCTCTCAAAAATAAATAAACATCAAAAAAAATTTTTTAAACAATCAATCTTTTACAGTATTAACACTATTCTAACAGGGATATGTATTAAATCCTATTAATCTTCCTTAATAAGCAAACACTTTATTTTTAAGTTTATTTATTCATTTTGAGAGAGAAAGAGAGAGAGAGAGAGATTGAGAGAGCACCAGCAGGGAAGTACCCACAAACCCGTGAGATCATGACCTGAGCTGAGATCAAGTATCGGGCTCTTAACCGACTGTGCCACCCAGGCACCCCAATAAGCAAACTAATGCATCAAGGAGTACGTTCTTGTCAATTTTATTATGCAAAACTATAGCAGTATATTCTTCACAGAACCCTCTGATTTTCTTCCATTTGATATAGTATCATCGGGTACCATAAAATACAGTTACATTCAAAAGTAAAATCACAGACAGTAAATTTGTGAGATGCACCATTGGAAAGAGAGAGAGAGACATAAAACTGATTATTTGAATTCCATACCCTACTCCTACTCTAAATATAAGTTATAAAAGAGCGCAATATTGTTTCCTCTAGCAACGGCCTGAATGACCAATGCAATGAGAGCTCGCAACTAACGAAGGTCCTCTGAGTTTGTAGAGCATAATTAAACGAGAAACACAGGTGCCACAACTGGACTTGTTACCAAGGCAGCAAACACCATCTGATACCCCAGCTTTAGAAAGCACATGTTCTAGAACTCTTCCTGCTCACTAACATCGTAACTAGGTCCAAATTTTTAACCTTTGAGTGAGCACAAGTGAAATGTCATATGTCAGAACCAAAATGAGAAATACATTGAACACCAAGCCCTTTTAATATTAACAGCCTTCCAGCTGAACACTAAGATCCTTTTACCTCAGCTAAACAGTAATAATCAAATAAATATGATTGTAATACAAACATGTGCTGTGGTGTTTGTTAGATGAGCCGGAACAAAATTTGAGAGATACTAATCTCTTATAGCCAAGAGTGAACTTGGCTTTCCTGTTCACAGGAGAGGCTGAGTGGTGTGTGAGGCAGGGAAAGCATGGGCTCTGGAGCCTCATCTGGGCTCCGGACATGCTTCATTCTTCTCTTCCTTCCTTTGCTGGCATTGTGATCTCCAGTGACTAGTAACAAAAGCAAGCATTTATCAAACACCTATGCTGTGCCAAGCATCTACACCTGTTAGCTCTTTTAATCACAGTCTGATGAAGTAGATGTTAGGGAATTCATGTGGTAAATAATACTTACAATGACATATATGAATGTGATCAAGTTAAAGCTGATTTGAGAAATAAACTTTAATTATCTGAGGAAACGCCAGGGTTCACCTAACACGATATACAAGGACAGTGGAAACCTATGAATGTCAGACCAAATGGGTCTATAAGATGTAATGGAATTGAGTGAAGTCTTGCTGCCTGGTTCCTACCACAGAAGCACAGAAGAGTTGTATGTACTCGGTTCACCTGACAGAAGGCTGTATGGCCCACAAGGAAGGTAGTCTAGAGCACCGTAATGATACCGGTTATAAAAATGGTGATGAATATGCCTACTTTGGTCAAACAGCTAAGCAGCTCTGTGGGACTCCCCTGAAAGTGGTACCAGCCTCCCCGGGGTGGGGGTGGGGGTAGTACTTTATGGAAATCAAAAATAAGCAATAAAAATAAATAAATACTTAGAAGGGAGTAATTGTTTAAATCGTAAATTCAAGCACGCATGTCTGAAAATGCCTGGGTATCAGGGACTCCTTTCTTTTCTTGTAGATTCAGGTCAATGAAATTAATGCATTCTATACACATTCACATTGTCTCACAGCCCTGAAACCACTCAATCCTGCTACTTGTAGAAAACCACAAACTCAAATGCCACAGACACTAGGTGGCCTGTTCTTTTGTTTTTCTTTCTTTCTTTTTTCTTTCTTTCCTTTTTTTCTTCCTTCCTTCCTTCCTTCCTTCCTTCCTTCCTTCCTTCCTTCCTTCCTTCCTTCCTTATTTGAGAGAGAGAGAACAAGAGTGAGTGGGAAGGAGCAGAGAGGTAGACAGAGGATCTGAAGCCAGCTCCATGCTGACAGCAGAGAGCCCAAGGTGGTGCTGGATCTCACAAACCACAAGATCATGACCTGAGCCGAAGTCAGGGGCTTAATCGACTGAGGCACCAAGGCGTCCCAAGGTGGGCTGTTCTTAATGGCCACCCCCCTCAATGGCCCAGGAATGTGGGGCCTGCCCAGGGGAAGTTCAGCCAAATGGTCTCTTGCCTGCCTTTTCTAGAGAGTAAAGCAGGTCCTCCATCAGGTGAGCTCTCCTCTCAGATCGGAGATGATGCTAGGTTCTAATTTCAGACCCCTTGAATACAGCGCTCATGCCTCCAGCCACACTCCCCTGACGTTGGCCCCAAATCAGTTAATACAGCCTCTGGCACATAACAAGCATAGCGTAGACATAGCTCTTTGCTTTTTTTATTTTTAAGACAGCTGCTGAATAGTCTCCTGCAAAATATCATGACAGTCTGTGACTCGTACTTTACAGTAACATATGCTTTCAGAGTTTAATTTGGTTTTGAACAGGATTAAAAGTGCTGAAAATCAGATCACAAGATATTCATAATGAGGGACGGAACACAATAGTCACCTTACATGAAGAGCAATTATTTAACATGAATTCACGAATTGCTTGATGGTGTTTTCTTGTGGAGACAGGCACAGCTGTTACACTGAGAAAGTGCCAAATTTTCTTCATTTCCCCTCCGTTTCCAGGAAGAGAAAACCCCTCTCTGCCTTCTCTTGCAAGTATCCTTGTTCTTCTGATGGATCCCAATGACTTAGCGGTGATTACTGGGACACCTTTGTCTTCATTTCGAAGTGTTTTTTTTTTTTTAAGTTTTTATTTATTTATTTTGAGAGAGAGAGAGGGAGGGAGGGAGAGAGAGAACGAGCTGGGGAGGGCTAAAGAGAGAGGAGGACAAGGGACCCAAAGTAGGCTCTGTGCTAATGGCAGAGAGTCTGACACAGGGCTCAGACTCATGAACCATGGGATCATGACCTGAGCCGTAGTTGGTCACTTAACCGGCAGATCCACCCAGGCGCCCCCAAAGTGTTTCTTACCGGCCTTTTTGCAACTGAGCGTGTGTTCGTGTGTGTGCAGGGTATCATTTGGGTTTCTAGGTCTCTTATAATTAAAATGTGTGCTCTTCAATAAAGGCATATACATTTATATGAAATAACACAGAGGGAAAGGGTTTTGACTGGCAGAGTTTTTCAGTTGATCTGAGGAGCTGGGCAAGCCCTCAAGATCTGAGAGAGAATTCTGTGAACTAAAAGGTTCAGTTCATTTTAGGGAATGACATGCAGACGTGGGTCGAGATGAACATACTCGGAGAACATTTCTGCAATGAGGTTTCAGGTTGTCTTCAACAGGGCCATGCAGGAATAATAAACTCATGAGGACAAGACATTTTCTTGATATTGAAGAAAGCATTAAAGCAGCCCACTCCCAAAAAAGGAGCGAGTTTATTCATATATGTGTTTGCTGTATGCAGCATATATTACTGCCGTATGTAGGGCGTTGAAACAGTTTGCTTTGGAGACAGCAAAGATAGTTTTGCCCCGAAGTAAGTTTACAAACATCCTACCCATTCTGTTAAGAGAATCTACTCTTCCATACTTTGCATGATTCTGATCTTGTTTTCTTTTATATTGGTGACCTTGAGGATTGATTCAAAATTCTTAACTTCTCCTTTAGCCTTCCCTACCCAGAGCATTGTGTTTCAAAGCTACATCACTAATGAGTCAAATATTTGTTTTCACGGTAATTACACAAAAGATATTACAACTAGTATGTGCAAGGACAAAAGATTGGTTTCTAATGTCGATGTTATTTTACTAAGAGAAAGAGCCTGTCCTTCCCCCACTCACAAACCTGATAATTGTGTCTTCCTCCTAACCAAAAGCTACCTAAATGTTCCAGCTCAATGTTCCAGAACAATTCTTGTGACTAAACAAATCACCCTCCTCAACATTTAGGAGAAAGTCAACATTAAACGTTAGCCAAAAAGAGTAACATAAACATAACTTCTATCCCTGAAATATGTCTAGTACCTGAGTGGTTTTAATGGGAAAGTCCCCTAACTTAACTGTGGCCCAGTCCATGTGTTGCAAGTGACCCAAATCAGAGTAAACTTAATTATCTTGAAGCACTAACCGGTCGCTCTGCCTCTTATCTCTCTCTTATGCTTCTCTTCCAATCCCGCTCCCAAATTGACCAGCTGATCTTCCTAAAGACTACTGAATCTTCACGTTATTTTCCCTGGTGAAAACCACCGAAGGTTTTCCACACTCTTGTTTGGCATTTAAGACCTTCTGTGTCTTTATATAAACCGCCTTCCTAACCAGAGCCACCACTGTCCCCTAGACAACCCTCCAGGCCCCTCCCCCACCCCCATGCACACACCTCGCTTTCCCCACCGTGCTTCACACTTGCCCAGCTCCAAGCAGCACTCATAGTCTGTCCTCTGCCTTGACACTCTCTCTCTTTACCTCTATCCAGGTCCCCATTGTGATGATCTAAGAGCCCATTAGGAACCTTTAAGCACTTTGAGAACAGAGACTGTCTTGCTTGTTTTTCCATTCCCTCTGTAACTAAGAATGCCATTGAGGATTGTAAGGATCCCAGTTACCCCAACTCTTAGAACGGCCCCTGCCCAGAGTCCTTCAGGCTGTACTCCCAAATTCTCCAATTCTGCCCACACGAGTCCTCTGGATGTGGAAACAATCCTTTCCACTCCTCTAGCTGAACTTGGCTTCTCTGGCCTGATCTTTGCATTTTCAGAGAAACTTAGCTGAGCATCACCTTTTGGTGATTTCCATTTCTGGCCTCTTCTGGGGATGTACCGCCCAAGCTCTGCCTCCTAGAGCCCAAAGCAGGTATCAAATCCCTGCAGTGTCACCTGAGCAGGGGCTTGACCATAGCATTTTCCAGCACAAAACTGAACTCCTGGAGTTTTCCGCAACCAAAATTCCCATAATTATGAATAGCTGTGCAAATTTATATACAGATATATATTTCATCCACAACTGCATTTTTTAAAAACCAAAGGAAATGTCGGAAAGGGAAAAAGGTACACTGTCCTTCATATGCACTTCATAAAACCCATTTTATATGGTTGTTATCACTATAAACAAAAGCATAAAGGCATGGGGGGCGGGGAGGAGGGGGATCAAGAAACTGATATAAAATGAAAAAAAGAGAGAAGGAAGGGAAATAATTTAGAGAGAGGTAAAGAGGCAACAAGTAAGTAAGACCAAATACACGTAAACTTTAAAATGCATTAGAAAACTAAATGTATTAATATCAACATAGCAACCAGAAATAGCAAAAGGACTAAGTAAATACAACTTGATAAAGCAAATATTTCCATACAGTCGAATTGTCTCAGTGCTGTTCTCAAACAACTGTTCCAACAAACACCAATGGACTGTATGATTCTCTCTCATAGCTGAAAAGTGCTGTGCTGCCTGAATGTTCACAAAGGTGTCTGTGCAAGGTACAAATCAATTACTACAATTGTCCAAAGAACAGCTTTCCAGGAGGAATGACTAATCACAAAAAGCTTCCGTCTTATTCTCTGGTCCTACCCACCTGGTACAATCATCTTCCAAGAAGGGAAGTAAGACGGTGAGGAATTATGCCATTTGTATCTGAAATATATTCAATGGAGCCAGAGGGATAAATATATGTATAATGAAGTATTGAATTTGATTAGAGTCAGTATTGAATTATTACATCAGTTCTTAAAGGAAAAAAGAGGTGTTGCTCTGAAGGGCAAGACTGGAATAAATCTGGGAGAAAACTCTATTTTTAAAAGATCCCTTGTTCTATTCAACTCTTTTTAAACTGATAGAAATGAATTTGAGTCCCGTGAAGGTCATGGCTTGAAAAAAGAAACCCAAAATTGATTGAAAGAGGCTAATCAAGGAGAGATTTGCAGTACTTTCATGAAACAACCTTCTGAAATGGAAGAGAATTGGCCAACAATTCCATTTTACTGAGCACCATGTTAATATAACAGGCAATTATTGTTAAGCAAAAGCAATATCCCAGTTCATTCTTTTTCTCAAGGTAACGACTCTGGTCTGTGAGTTGAGAATATGAAATGACGGACTAGACACACGCCACAGAGGAAAAGTGTGGGGTAGGATTTGGGGCTTTTTACTGGCGGCAGTTCATTCATTAGAGGTTCTGAGTCTCCCGCTGGGCTCTTATTTCTAAGCCTTTTGTGTGGGATTTTCCTTTTAAAATGATACCTCAATGCAAACGTCCACATTAGTGTAAGAAAACACTTAGCACACGCCTAAGAAACCTGTAGAATGGTCATAGAAAGCACAGAAATATTTTAAAGTGAAAATAAAGGGAACAAAATGGAATATTTTAGGCTGCCCTGGCAGGTGGGTATTTGATGGTTGAAAACCTGCTTTCACACAAGCAGGACTGTAACTGTAACAATAGAAAAGACACTTGTGTTCCAGTCATACTGACAAAATTAAACTGTGGACCTGGGAATAGAAAGAAAGGAAGGAAGGAAGGAAGGAAGGAAGGAAGGAAGGAAGGAAGGAAGGAAGAAAGAAAGAAAGAAAGAAAGAAAGAAAGAAAGAAAGAAGAAAATGAGAAAGAGAGAGAAAGAGAGAGAGAGAGAGAGAAAGAAAGAAAGAAAGAAAGAAAGAAAGAAAGAAAGAAAGAAAGAAAGAAAGAAAGAAAAGAAAAGAAAAGAAAAAAAACCCCACAACACCCTTCAAAAGAAAAATAAAACAATGCTCCCAAAATAGGCCCGATTATGTGGGTCACTGCATACTGTGTATTTCCCCTGTAGCATTTTATCGTGGTTACTGTTGCCAGGGGACACTTGATGCTCTCATTATATATGTTTGTCTTTCACATCAGAGCCAGTCTTTTTCCCTTGGATGCTCCCAGAACTGTAACAGAAATAAAAATAAGGAATGGACCCCATTATTACACAAATACCTACAAAGCAGAGGGAGTGACCCCTGGGGGTCACCGTGTTGTCCCTGGAAGCATTGATGCCCTTGCCCCGGGGGCCCCCAGCCTTTTGTCACAGGGTCAAAGCCAGGACCTCGGCTGAGTATCCTCTGTGAAGAATTAACAAGTGTGACAATTTGTGGGCCCTCCCCCCTCAGCCCCTGGTCCAGCCTGCCTGAATGCTGTAAATAGAGACATCTGGATAGGGCCCTTTCACTGCAGTAATTGAAAATGAACACGGATCAAGTTCTGGCCTGTTGTATTCATAAATCTTGAGGCTTAATTACATTAAAGGGAAATCTAGAGCCCAGCACTATGGAAACTGCAGATTCTATCAGGCGCTTGAATCATGAATCTTTAAGATAAGTGGGTTTTCTCTCTCCACCCCCCCACCCCCAAGTCTTTAGTAGGGTTGAATGGGAAATTTCCAAATCAAGCCTTCCCATTTTAATGCACCAGGAAACTTCTGGGAAGACTTTGTGCTCCACTCTTTGTCCATGTGCTTCCCTCGCATGTTCACTGGGTGACCTGCATGGCGGTCCTGCAAGGAGCCGAGCATTTTGAGGTTCACAATTAGGTACATTTCTATGCATAATGGTGACGGACTTGACAGATATTTAAAAGATATTTTTCCCCAAATTGAGCAGGAAGAGTGTGCATCTAGTTAAAATTTAATGAGTTTCAAAAAAAGAATTATGGCAAATGAACATTCCAAATAAGTCAAAGCTCTGGGCATCCCCTTAAAAGATAACACGTTGAAATTATTTCTGAGTGATTCGTGATTCCGTTGAAATATATATATATTAAATGTCTCCATTTGCTTCATCTCAATATTCACTCAACCCTATTAACTGAAGATGGATATTTTTAAAAAGTGCAGGACGCTGGAGGTTTATACTTTTGCTATGATTGCATGTACTACTGTGTGACATTTGGCCCACTCTGGCAAATGGGTGGATGGAGAATGTTGTCACATCTACACCTATCACCATGCAGAAGGGAAGACCTTTGAGGACACACTCTACTGAGTCTGTTGCTTGCCCTGCAGACATGCCTCTTCCAGTTGCTCATACACCATGGACATGAAATAAGTGGTGTGGGGATGAGCTGATAAATGAATCTACACACTAGATCTGTCTCTCTGGGGTCAACTATAATAATGAAATCTGTTACCGCTACCCCTTTGTCTCCACTCTTTGATGATAACTACCTAGCATTGAATAAGAAAAAAAAATCACTGAGTGTAAAAGCATGTGAGGGACTGTGAGGAGTCTGGAATAATAGTTACTATTGATCGAGAATCTACTCTTTCAGACATTGTGCTTGGATCTCCATATATAGTCTTTCAAACACTCACAAAAATGCATCAAGTCACATATCACTATTTCCATTTTCTTCATTAAAAAACTGTGACTCAGAGGAATTAGGAGTCCAAGACCACACAGCTAGGAAAGATGAAACTGAAAAGTAAATGGAGTCCATTTTTAACTCTAGAGTCCATGATATTTCCATCAAACATCTAACCTTGTATGGAGATCTACTATTTATAAAACACTTTCCTAAATATCATGCACAGGATAATATTGTGGTAAAACCATGAGCACTGGGTTCAAATTCTGCATCCTGCACTTATTGGTTATGGCAGCCCAGACAAGTTAACTTGTCTTTCCTCTTAAGTTCCTCATCCTTAATTGCAGGAATGGTAATGATAATAATAAAAGTTAAATTTGAGAGTCATTTTGAAGGTAAAATAAGGTAATAAACTGACCTATAATAAGTGCTCAAGAAACAAGAGCTGTGTCATTCTCTCCACACAGCTTTCAGTGAGTGTTTTCTATTATGATTTAACTTTCTAGAAACTTCTTCCTTGAAACTTACTAGAACCACTCATGAGGTTTAATAGAAGGTCCCTAAAGAGGCTCACAGCTAGTGAAGGAGAAAAATATGTAAATTCTCATCCTTACTGTATGGTATAGGCTGAATTGTATCCCCCCAATTTTATATGTTGAAATGTGAATCCCCAGTACCTTTAAATGTGACTGTATTTGGAGAGATGGCTTCAAAGGGGTGATTAAAATTAATCAATTAAATTAAAACAAGGTGACCTTGTAAGTAGAGGAGATTAGGAAGGATGCAGGCAGCAGGTAGACTAAATGAAAACCATGTGAGAACCCAGCAAGAAGGTGGCCATCTACAGGCCAAAGAGTGAGGTCTCAGGAGAAACTAACCCTTGCTCTTGGACTTCTAACCTCCAGAACTGTGAGAAAATACATTTCTGTTGTTTAAGTCATCTAGTCTGCGGCATTTTGCTATGGCAGCCCTAGCAAAAATAGATTAAAAACCATAATAGAAGAACAAATAACCCCAAGCCCAAAAGGACTCCCATAGAACTATATACTTTCATAATACCTCACACAATATGATAATTGTTTATCTACTTGTCTGTATTACCTAGACCATAAGCTTCCTAACAGTAGGATGGAGTTATGTTTCCTATTATGTCCCAATGACTAGAACCATTCCTGGCACCCAACAGATATTCATTAAATAAATAAAACCAGGAGAAATGCTTTATCCTTCTTCTCCTGTGTTTCAGGGTAACCAAATCGTTGATGAAAGAAAGTTCTTCTTTATAGAAATATTACAGCTAATAAATACAGAAGCAATGACAGAATTGGCAACTGCCATCTTGTAAACCTTAAGGCAAAAATGGGTCTAGTCAATGATGATAAACAGACGCTAAAATTATTAGTGAGTGGTTGATGGGGAATTTACAATGAAAGGGTCATGTTGACACCATCTGTGTTCACTGCTCTATCCTAAGACATCTACCAGGAGGAAGACTAGATCTCAGATGACTTATCATGTAATACAACAAGGACATAGGGAAGTATCTTCCCTAAAAAAAAAACTGTACCAGTGTTAAATTGAACCTCTAGGTACAACTACCTGTTTACAAAATACAGGGGATAGAAGAACAAGTTAAAAGACACATCCATGAAGCAGTCAGCAAAATCCAGGACATGGGACATTTTGCAAAGAAATGATTCCCTTTTTCTAACAAAATGATGGTGTGGGCTTGGAAGGAAAAGGACAGGAAGAGGGTTACAAAGTAAAAGTGAACTTAAGAGACATATCAATATCCACACAACGTGCAATTTGAGTCTTGATTCAATCCTACTAAATGGAAAAATGACATTTTTGAGACAATCTGGGAAAAAGAAAGGTGGAGTCACATTAAATTGTGTTGATTAATTATTGATGATTTTCTTACGTATAATAACAGCATGGTCAGTATGTGCAAATATAGAGATGTAAATTTAAATATGGATATAGATATCCTTATCAATTAATGATACAGACTGAAGAATTTGTGGATAAAATGGCATGATGTTTGAGAGTTTCCATAAAAGTTTTGAAACTAACTTGATGCTCATAAATGTGCTATAAAAGAGTGAAGATTTTGTTGTTGCTGCTGCTGCTGATTGTGATGATTAAGGTGAAGACATCAGAAACTCACTTCTTTTGGTTAAGAGGCTCAGCAAGATTAGTCAGAAAGTGCCAAGACCCACTTCTTCTAACTCCTAGTCCCACGCATGTGGATATTTCACTATAGACCCCTAACTCCAAAATTAGGGATAAAGGCATAAATTTTAAATTAACATTTATTCTTATGTAATAACTTTGCCAGGAGTTTTATATGTATTACCTCATTTAAGTTCAAATAATACCATGAAGTGTGTGCTATTGGACCCATTTTTCAGGTGAACCAGAGCTCAAAGAGGTTATATGATTTGCACAAAGTGGCACGGGATTCAAACTCAGACTTCTCAGACTCCGCATCAAAGGAGGAATTCAGATCCTTGGCCCTGGGACCAAATCACAGTGACAGTCACTGCATACCTTAGCTTCCTTCTTGGTGAGTTGCAGCAAACATTGGCTTAGTCAAAATTCCCAAACTCTGACCATGGAATTTTTTTTTCTTTTCCTTTTTTAAAAAAAAAATTTTAATATTTATTTATTTTTGAGAGACAGAGCATGAGCAAGGGAGGGGCAGAGAGAGAGGGAGACACAGAATCCGAAGCCGGCTCTATGGTCTGAGCTGTCAGCACAGAGCCCATTGCAGGGCTCAAACCCACAGACTGTAAGATCATGACCTGAGCCAAAGTCAGACACTTAACCAACTGAGCCACCCAGGTGTCCCTCCGCCCTTTTTTATAAGTTGTTGGGCATGCAGCCCAACACAGGCTTGAACTCACAACCCCGGGATCAAGACATAAACTGAGATCAAGAGTCAGATGCTTAACCAACTGAGCCTCCCAGGCCCCCCAACCATGGAAATTTTTTTTACATTTAACATCTCTTAACTTCACTTTTGCCCATGAAGCACACCCTTGAGAAATGCTCCATTGCTCTGTGCTTGCAATGGATAAAATCTTACTGTATTTCCACCATTTTTAAATCTGGGAATATTAATGCATACCAGTAAGTGGGAAAGGAATAAATCCACCTATTTAGCAAGCACAGAATTGATTATATGTGACCAGGATCATTTGTAATTGATAAGCAATTATCTTTACTCTGTGAAAAGCAATATTATTTCCTTCCAGGTATTGAGACTACTAGTTATTATATTTTCCAAAAGGCCATGAGATTTTAGGCACCCCTTCACCAACCCAAACTCATGGGAAAGTTGATTTCCTAGAATAGTGAACAGAAAAAGGGGGAGGAAATTTACATTTTGCAAGATAGCCTTGTACTTTTATGCTGCTGTTAATACTAATCCAAGCCCAAGGCTATGGGCCAAATTTTACAGAAATGCATAAGGAGTGGTTTTTTTCTTCCAGATGTAAAGCCTTTGAACTGAAACTTGATTATTAAAAGAAAAAGGGGGAAAAAATGGAGCAATAATCTCAAACTGAACTGTTTTAAGAAATGCTTTCCACACATACCCAAAAGTTTGTCACCCCTTCTTCTGTCTCCATATGTCCCTATTTTTTTACACATTTCTGAACTCAGACATCGATGTCGATCAGCTAAGCAGGAGCAGCAGCCTCTAAGGCCATGAGTGGCACCTGACACAGCTCCGATCAGAGGCGAATGATCACAGTTCATCCTGGGAGAGTCCCTAGAAGGAACAACCATGAACTGAGGTGAGGAGCCAAGTAAAGAAAACGCCGCTTCCGGGATGTACATGGCAGCATCCTTCATCTTTCAGATCCAGAGCGACTTTCAGATGGGCAATTGTGCAATCAGGAAATGTGTTTTCAAATGACAAAAAGGAAAACAGAATCTTCTGTTCAGAAAGGGAGAAATGTCATTCCCCTTTAAGGAAAATCCAATTGTTAAAAACATGTTTTTCTCTCTTAAAACTCAAGAATCTGTGTTATAACCTTTACAACTTCCACCACAATTTTCACAACACACTCGTTTTCCTCCACGTTTACAATTCCGTGTTATCTAATCTGATGTACATATACTTCCTTGATTCTTACAAGATCATGCCCGCTACTAATTGTAACACATGCACACACAGGTTGCCATTTCTTTGCAAAAGCAAAGAGAGAAGTAACTGATGATCTCATATCTGTTTTTCAGGTCTCACAGTCACATGGCTATGACAGTTCTGTGACCAACAGCATTTGCCAGCACTCAACAGTGCCGATGTGCAAGTTGGCAGATTGTCCGAGACCTTCAGCAGACTGAAGACAAGAATGTTATCCCTGGAAAACCCTATCATTGACATTCCAATCTGGCAAATGGAGCACAAGATTACTCGATCGTGGCACCTTCTCGCCACAATCAAATCAGCCTTCCATTCTGCCGGTTTCCTGGTATGTTCTGGTGCAACCTTTTTATGCACCTCTTGATCTACACTGAACTTTTATTTTTTATGCAAATCACCCCAAATCACATTGCTTTGTGATTACAACAATGGAGATCAATTTATTGAATGAGCAAATAAATGAAATTCCATCTATGTGCCAGACCCTGCACTATATGCCCTCCTTTTGTTACGAGTGATTAAAAAAAATTTTTTTTAATGTTTTCTTAATTTCTGAGAGAGAGAGAGAGACAGCGAGAGCAGGGGAAGGTCAGAGAGAGAGGAAGACACATAATTGGAAACAGGCTTCAGGCTCAGAGCTGGCTGTCAGCACAGAGCCCGTTGCAGGGCTCGAACTCACTAACCGTGAGATCGTGACCTGAGCCGAAGTCAGACGCTTAACTGACTGAGCCACCCAGGCGTCCCTACAAGTTATTTTTTTAAAGGAAATGCAAGAANATTTCTGAGAGAGAGAGAGAGACAGCGAGAGCAGGGGAAGGTCAGAGAGAGAGGAAGACACATAATTGGAAACAGGCTTCAGGCTCAGAGCTGGCTGTCAGCACAGAGCCCGTTGCAGGGCTCGAACTCACTAACCGTGAGATCGTGACCTGAGCCGAAGTCAGACGCTTAACTGACTGAGCCACCCAGGCGTCCCTACAAGTTATTTTTTTAAAGGAAATGCAAGAATAAATGAATTAAGAAATAATAGTAAAAAATAAAGAAATAATTTTTCATACTATTTGAAAGGAAACTTGCCTTGAAAATTATACATTCACTATTTCCCTCTCTTTAGCATATTTATATAATTATGCATTTAGTTATATATTTATTTTACATAATATAATATAAATACATTATATTAATATAGACTTCATTATATATTTTATATTTAATCATAGATAATTATGGATAATACATGATTCTGTATATAATTATCTCTTTCTTAAAATCACTCAGTCAACAAATATGTATTAAGTGCCTATTAGGTGCCAAGCTTTGCCCTACGTGCTGAGAATGGAGGAGTAATCAGGGCTTACCTAAAAGGAGCTGGGATGCCTGAGTGGCTCAACTGGCTAAGCATCCAACTTCAGCTCAGGTCATGATCTTGAGGTTCATGAGTTTGAGCCCCGCTTCGGGCTCTGTGCTGACGGCCTGGAGCCTGCTTCAGATTCTGTCTTCCTCTCCCTCTGCCCCTCTCTCTCTCTCTCTCTTTCTTTCTCTCTCTCAAAAATAAGTGAACATTAAAAAAAATTGTTTTTATAAAAGGGATCTTGCAGTCTACTGAAGAGAGCTGCCAGGTAAAGACAGGATAGAAGAGGTGTAAAGAAACAGGTCTCGAGTTTGCAAGCTAGTGAGAGGTGCATGGCTAACGACCTCTGTATGTTAGAATAAACTGAACTCAAAGAGCATGTGGTTCTTTGTGCAAACACCTAAGCAGAAGGTATTAGTTACCACTGAATTTTTTGTCAAATCAGTGTGTTGCTCATCTTGATTCTATGACTAAATAGCAGGTGGCAGTAATTTTACATTAGAACAACCACAAAGGGTAAAGAGGAAACTGATACTTACTGGGTCTTCCAACAAGGCCCAGAATTCTGCTGGATGTTTCCATGTTCATTATCTTAGTGAATATCCATTAACCTGAACACTCACTTTATAAGCCTGGTATGTCCTCTACCCTGCAAACATGGAAAGCTGACACGCTCTGGAGGTAGGTGACTGTCCAAACAGTCCTGCTGGTGGGTGGCACAGGTGGGATTAAAATTTAGGCTCTCTCACTCCCTAGGGGATGCAGGAAGTAGAAAAGCACAGGCCCCACCCAACTCTCAGCAACTTCACCTGACAGAAATCTAGATTTTTAAGAAAAATCTCTTGGATTTCTTTAAAAAAAAAAACTGGTACTAATTCAGAAAAAATTTAAATGCTATGCAGGCCGACCAAAACACATCTGTAATCAAGTGAGGGCCATCCATTTGAAACTTCTCCAACATTTTGCTTGGCAGAAATTACCCAACTGATGGGGCGCCTGGGTGGCTTAGTCGGTTAAGCGTCTGACTTTCGCTTAGGTCATGATCTCGCGGTTTGTGGGTTCAAGCCCCGCGTCGGGCTCAGTGCTGCCTGCCAGCTCAGAGCCTGGAGCCTGTTTCAGAGTCTGTGACTCCCTCTCTCTCTGACCCTCCCCTGCTCACGCTGTCTCTCTCTCTCTCTCCTAGACATAAATAAAACAGTAAAAAAAATTAAAAAAAAAAAAAGAAAAGAAATTACCCAACTGAATTGGGGAGACACGGACCATAAACACTACTGAAGGCAGCATATGAAGTCGTGTTGAGTTGGCATCAGTCCTAAATTAATTTTCTTCAGGGGATTAGCATGTGAAAAACAGAGACTACTACATGCTTCATAGATAATATCGAATTGAGTGGGTGTGGCTAATTCCTTGACATTTAATCACCTATTTCCAATTTTAATGTTGCACATTTTATTTTTTTAAAATTTATTAATGTTTTATTTATTTCTGAGAGAGACAGAGACAGCATGAGCAGGGGAGGGTCATAGAGAGAGGGAGACAGAATCTGAAGCAGGCTTCAGGCTCTGAGCTAGCTGTCAGCACAGAGCCTGATGCGGGGCTTGAACCCACGAACTATGATATCATGACCTGAGCCCAACCTGGACGCTCAACCGACTGAGCCACCCAGGTGCCCCACAAATTTTCTTTTTAACATCTTAATGTTTCTAGAATCTGCATCTTATCACCATTGTCAAATAAAAATTCTTCAGTCCTTTCTCTTTCTTTATCATATCTGCCAAAGATTCATTTACTATGCTTGCAAACACTCAACTTTTGGTTGGATGTGGATCAACTTCACTGTTTCCTATTTCAATAATCTCTGACTTTATTGTCACTCACTGTAATGATCAGGGTGGACGTTGTTATTCATTTAGTAGCTTCTTAAGTTGCAAGATTGATTCTTCGTTGTTTTCTTCCTGTTTTTTGTTTTTAATAAAATGCCCTTGAGAGCTAAATAATTTCCCCTGGCCCCTACATGGGTGATCTCCGATTGGTTTTGCTTTGAAGGGTTCCATGTATTACCCTTTAGTTCTTAGGTTATAACTTCCAAATTAAAAGTTTACAGTAAAATTAGAAGCATTTTCTAAGTCTTCATTGCATTACCCTTTGTCATCAGTATGGCTTCTATGATACCAAAGTTTGATATGTGTTGAGCATTCCTATGTACTTAATACATAAGTACATGATTGATTTTTGTAAACTTTCCAAATATATTTTTAAATGATGCTTCCTTTCTGTTTGTATTTATACACACAAACACATATATGTATGTGTCTATTTGTTAACTGTGTTACTTACATTCTCCAGTCATACCCATTTTTGCCTAGTTGGTTCCTTTGTTTCTGTCCTGAAGACTCACCCATATTTAGTTTCTCTTTATGGGTGTTTCAGTTACACAAATAAGCATGTTCTTTTCTCCCCTATCAGTTTTCAACATGTACATACCCACATACATGATATGCTGACTATCTTATCTTCTTAAGTGGTTGATCCATACATAAATAGTAGAATTCTCCTCTATTTCCTTTTAAACGTCCTTTGCATTGAAATCTATTTTTTTTCTGAGATTAATATTATTACACATGCTTCCTCTGTTACATTACCTGATAAATTCTTTCCTATCACTTAAAAATATTATTTTTATATTTTTAAATATATATCTGATATATGTAAAAGAACATATAGTCATGCATAAATTAGTAAGCATAATAATATACATATGTGAACTAACAATCCTGATCATGAAGAATTTGCCCCAAGTTGAAGCCTGCTACGTGTTCCTTGCCAGTCCCTGCTCACCTTCTATACCATCCCCCCAGGGGGTACACATTTTGTGAATTTGGTTTTCTTTCTCTTGATTAAAAAAAATTTAACTCGGGGCACCTGGGTGGCTTAGTCGGTTAAGCGTCCAACTTTCACTTGGGTCATGATCTCATGGTTCGTGGGTTCGAGCCCCGCGTCAGGCTCTGTGCTGACTGCCAGCTCAGAGCCTGGAGCCTATTTCAGAGTCTGTGACTCCCTCTCTCTCTGACCCTCCCCTGCTCACGCTGTCTCTCTCTCTCTCCTAGAAATAAATAAAAACATTAAAAAAAATTTAAAAAAATTTAACCCAATATATCTGTATCCCTTATAATACTTTGTTTTGTTCTATTCCTAACAGTATATGTTCTTCCATGATTTGTTTTATTTTTACTCTCATGTAACATTATATTTTTAAGAATCATTCAGTGTTGCTGCACGTTGTGGTAATTAATTCATTTTATTGTGATATAATATTCCATTGTGTGACTATTTTACAATTTGTTTACTTATTTTCTTAAAGTGCCTATCTGGGCTTTTCCAATTTTCCGTTGTTTTGTTTCTTCATTTTTTTACTATCACACAAGCCATGTTATCCTAAGCATTCTTGAGCAAAATTGAGCAAGAGCTTCTGATCTATGGTACACAATTGAGAGTAAACTTAATGGGCCATAAATTTAAATATACCAGAAAATACAGAATTTTTTTTCAAAGTAGTTGTATAAATTTGTACTATTTCAGATTGTCTCTATCTTCTCACCAATATTGTACTTAGTTGTGGAGTCGGAGGAGTCCACTGTATTAGATTCCTGAGGCTGACATAAAAAAATAATGCAGACTTGGCTCAAACAATAAAAATTTATTTTCTCACAGTTCTGGAGGCTTAAAGTACAAAGTCAAAGTATCAGCAGATTGAGTTCACTCTGAGGCTTCTCTCAGCTTGTAGATGGGTCATTTTCTGTGTCTTTACCTAGTCTTTCCTCTCTGCACATGCATCTCTGGTGTCTCTGTGTCCTTTTCTTACGAGAGCACCAGACAAACTGATTACGACTCACCCCTATGACCTCATTTAGCTTTAATTCCCTCTTTGAAAGTTCTGTTTCCAAATACACATTCTGCGTTTGCGGCAATTAGAGATTCAACTTAAGATTCGGCGGTGACACCATTCAATCTTTAACATTCACCTAGTGCTATCTCACTTGGAATTTAACTTGAATTTCCTTTATGTACTAAGGGGAATGAGCATCTTGATATTCCGACTAGCCATTTGCATAGGCTGTTCTGTAAAATGCTTGTGTAAGTCTTTTGCCCACTTTTCTATCATGCTATTTGTTTTTTTTTTTTTAAATAAAATTGTTATATTGGGGCACCTGCATGGCTTAGTTGGTTAAGCGTCCGACTTTCCCTTAGGTCATGATCTTGCGGTTCGTGGGTTTGAGCCCCGCGTCAGGCTCTGTGCTGACTGCCAGCTCAGAGCCTGGAGCCTATTTCAGAGTCTGTATCTCCCTCTCTCTCTGACCCTCCCCTGCTCACACTGTCTCTCTCTCTCTTTCCTAGAAATAAATAAAAGTATTTTTAAAAAATAAAATAAAATTGTTATAGAGTTATTCATATAGCCTGGATATTAATGCTTTCTGGATTATGTGTATTGCAAATATCTTCTCCCATTTTTCAACTTATTGTTTCATTTTGTTTATTGCATCTACCGAACAGAGACAATTTTTAATATGTTGTACTTATCAGACTTTTATGATTAGTACTCTTTTTACATTGTTCATGAAAGTCTTACCTAGCTAGAGTTCATGAAGATGTTCTTCTACATTGTCTTTTAAAAGTTTTAGGGGCATCTGGGTGGCTCAGTTGGTTAAGCGTCCGACTCCGGCTCAGGTCATGATCTCACGGTTAGTGAGTTCAAGCCCTGCAACGGGCTCCGTGCTGACAGCTAGCTCAAAAAGTGGAGCCTGTCTTCAGATTTTGTGACTCCCTCTCTCTCTGACCCTCCCCTGCTCACACTGTCTCTATCTCTCTCTCAAAAATAAATAAAACATTAAAAAAAATTTTTAAAAAGGTTTACAGATTTGTCACTTATCTATTATCTATTTGTCTCTAATCTATCTTGAATTGATTCCTATATAACGTATGAGATAAGAGTTAAATTTCTTTTGTTTCCCCTAGGGATAATCTAGGGATATCTAGGGGTAATCAATTGCCCAAGCACCATTTGTTGAGAAATCCCTAGTTGCACGAACAATCTGGGACAATAGTAATAACAATCCCATCTGCTTGCCTTCTTGCTTGAATTCTCCCTAAATTTAGAAGAAAACATAAATACAATATAATATATATGAGAAATATATATATATTATATATAATATATATATGAGAAATATATAGGCTCATATATATATGAGAAATATATATATATTATATATAATATATACATATGAGTCCATTACTTGGCTTTCCTCTCTTTTCTTCCCCTGTGATTATTTATTTTCTTTCTTAGATTCTACATATGAGTGAAATCATAAGCTATTTGTCTTTCTCTGACTGACTCATTTCACTTAGTATAATACTATCTAGCTCCATCCATGTCATTGCAAATGGCAAGATTTCATTCTTTTTCACAGCTGAGTAATATTTTATTGTATTTTATCACTGCTAATATAGTGTTTTGCTCTTCTCCCTCAAATAAGCTCTCATCTGCACCATCCGGGGCTCCAGCCACTATGCTGGATGGCCTTTTCCTCTCTACTCCTCTTGACACTGTCTGAGATTCTCATCTCTCTCACATGGCCCCTTAAGGCATGAGGTTCCCTTTTCCACTTTCACTGATTTTCTCTTAAGAATAACCCCCTGGAGGGCACCAGGGTGGCTCAGTCAATAATTGAGCATCCAACATTTTTAAAAATTTTTTTAATGTTTTATTTATTTCTGAGAGTGAGAGAGACAGCGTGAGCAGGGGAGGGTCAGAGAGAGAGGGAGACACAGAATCTGAAGCAGGCTCCAGGCTCTGAGCTAGCTGTCAGCACAGAGCCCAACGCGGGGCTTGAACCCACGAACCGTGAGATCATGACCTGAGCCGAAGTCAGACGCTCAACCGACTGAGCCACCCAGGCGCCCCGAGCATCCAACTTTTGATCTCAGTTCAGGTCATGATCTCGCAGTTTGTGAGATCGATCCTTGCATCCAGATCTGTGCTGACAGTGTGGATCCTTCTTGGGATTCTCTCTCTCCCTCTCTCTGCCCCTCTTCCACTTGCATGCTCTCTCTCCCTCACTCTCTTTCAAAATAAATAAATAAACCTTAAAAAGAAAACATAAATAAACTCTGGATCTTTTTGTCCTTTTCTCTCCATAGAGAAAGTGAGAAGAAAAATGTGAAACTATATGTTAACTTTTATCCTGTCAAGCTTAGAATAAGTATTTATGAATTAAGTTAGACACATTTAAAATTATCTTCTTGTTTTCTACTAAAATCATCCACTTGTACAATATTCCTTTTTACTTTGTTCAGAATAAACTTCACTTATTAAGAATCCCAGACCTACATGTTCTTGTTTGTCTGCTTGATGTTGCTGTCACCAATGACTCTAGAACACACCCCCTTTGAATATGATGGCTTTTGACATTTATAGGACATTTTCTGGAAACAAAAGGGATTTTTCAAATCTTGTCAAAGGTCAGCACAAAAACATTTCATTCCTCCCTTAGTTCACGATTGTTTGGGTTCAAGAGTCCACAGTTTTATAACTGCCATGTTCACTGTACCACAAAAAGTAGACTTTTAACTCGGCATCCACCATTTTCATTAGGCAAATAATAGAAACACTGCACACATGAGAAAAGAGCCAATAGCAAAACATACAGTAAGTGTTTTGAAGTTGAATTGGATACTCCTTCCCATGTCTGTCTGGGTACATAGCACTGCATACATTTCCATACAAATCAATTCTTGCTTAAAGGCTGAGGCTGCTCCGTAGACCTTCGAAACTGAAGTGTAGTTTCCCTCTTCAAACTGAACTCATCCACCTTCTTTTTTGAGAAATTCTTTGCAGATATAAAGATATAAATTCCTTGTTCCTTATGTTTCTTTATGTAATAAATTCATAAGCTAGTAAAATCCTTTGTGCAGTCATTTGTGATTTCTGTTTTCTTTGTCTGACTTTTCAAGTAGTATGATCTGCTTTGAAGAATTCACCAGGGCAGTGAAAAGGCTTTGCCAAGAAAGAGATGATCTGTCCAACTACGGTCCTGAAAATGCAGTTCCTAAGAAGCCCAAATGGTCCACACATGACACAGGGGAGGAGGACGCGTGATCCTGATGTTTCCTCTTCCTTCTGTGATCTTTCCTCAGTTAACTTGTTCACCAGTGTGCACTGAAGAACTACTATATCCATAGAATTTCAATGTTGTTGCTCACAGCCACTGGAAACTTTTACTTATTTACTTTCTACTTTGAACCTAACACCTACAATGATACGGAGATCATTCTGGGGGTTTGAAATTCCAAATAAACACGCAGGTAAGACTGAATTTCTATATCATATTCCTCCCAGAAAGTCCCTTATAGTATCATTAGTTACAGAAGACGCTGGCAGGGTGTGTGCTGTGTTTCTCTGAGGAAGTTCACTTTTCTCCATTCCATGCTTGTGCCGAGAAATGGTTAGTCCCAGAAATGGTTAGTCCGCTCCTTCACCTGTGGCTTAGAGGTGCAGAGAGGATGAAGCTACCGGTGCCCGGCATGCAGGGAGCTCTGTCCTTCTCACCATCTCCCTGAAAAGAGTGAGAAAATGGCCACCCTGGTGCCCAGGCAGGTTTTCCTGGCTGGAGCTGTTGTTTATGGACAGCATTCCTTTGTGCAATCTCTCTGGTTGTCACAGCAATGTCTTACCGTTGTGTTAGCCAGGTCAGCCAAATAGGGATCTACATGGGTCTGTTTTTAAAATATTTTTAGTTCCCATACTTTCACAAACATCTAGTTAAGTTGCCTAAATAGTTTGATCTTTCAAGCTTTTGAATCAGTTGCCATGGTAACAGATGTTCAAAGACAGGGACCTACAATTTTATATTAAACTATGTTTTCCTCGACTTCCCACAAACTTCACATCTAAATACTCTTTCGGGGGGGGGGGGAAAAGGCACATATAAAATGTAATCTTCGCTCCCTCTTTGTATTACATGTTAAAAATTTAAAAACCGCTACATTGCACTAAAAAAATTGGCCATAACATAGTGCTATTTCATATCACTCTTAGTGTTTAATAAGACCTGAAAATATTTAAATAATAGGCATAGAAACGGAGACGGAGAAGGGGAAAAAAGCAGTGGGCTCTGTTGCCTGTCCTCCAACTACACTTCAGATAAAATGAAAACCACACAACTCCATTGACTGGTCATCTTGAAACAAAGAACAAAAGCTTAATCACATATCTAGACAGGGCAATTAAAGTCAAGAGCACAGAAATCTAATTCTCCAAGCACATCCATGCATAATAACCACTTTTGGAAATGTGGTCCACACTGAAAAGCTTCTGTGTCTGTATAGAATCTGTACTTTTTAATTATGAGACATTTCACATAAAGAAGATGTGGGGGGCAGGGCGAATCCAACAGCCATGGGAGGAGGCCTTTCCTCCACAGACAGACTCTGACACTGGTAGGTTTCTAACACCAGCTTGTAAGAAAGAAAACAGACGGTGCTTTTCCAAGAATCCATTGCAGAATTGCTCTTTGAAAAGGCATGTGGAAAGTAGAAAGAACATGATGGGTAGTGGCAGGGAGATCTGGGTTCAAATACCAGCTCTGCCTCTTACCAGATTGCAATGTAGGGCAGGTTGCTTACCCTCTCTGAACCTCATCCCCTCTTTGGGATAAAAATTTTACCTTCGGGGGCGCCTGGGTGGCTCAGTCAGTTAAATGTCTGACTTCAGCTCAGGTCATGACCTCACAGCTCATGGGTTCGAGCCCCACATCTGGCTCTGTGCTGACAGCTCAGAGATTGGAGCCTGCTTCGGATTCTGTGTCTCCCACTCTCTCTGCCCCTCCTCCCTCCGTTCCCCCACCCCCAGTCTCTCTCTCCTTCAAAAATAAATAAACATTAGAAAAAAAGTTATTTAATTTTGCCTAGAATGGATCTCCATTTACTAATTCAATGAGATCACTGTGGTAAACATCCTCCTTAGCAAGGCCTCAGTAAATGTTCATCCTTTTTTGTTTTCCCATCTCCATCAGGGATCCCAGAGTTCAAAAGCAGGAAATGCTCTTTCCTAGTGACTCTATCTTGAGTGGCCCACAAGGGTCTCTGCAGCCCTACCCAAGATGCCATCTACAGCTCAAGGGCAAATGGTCTACAAAGGAGTCTCACCTGGTCAGGGAACTGGGTGACACAACCACAGGTCCCTTGCATTTTAAGGGAATTGGTCCCTTCTTATACTTCCAGACAGATCAGCCTGATTTCTGTGTTAGTTCAGATCTTCTGAGAAGCAAATGCCAAGACAGATGAAACAAGCAAGAAATTTATTAGGGAAAATACCGGTGGGGGAAAAAATGGGGAGAAACCAATCTGACCTCCAAGGAAGGAGAAAGGAGAAGAGAGGAGGTTGGGTGGAAGCTTCCTAGACTGCTATGAAATCTAAGGAGAGTGCATCTCAAACATCTGGGGGTCCTCAAGTCAAAGTCAGGCATCCGAGGAGTCTCCTGTCTTCCAGGACGAGCCTCCATATTCCTGCCATGTGTATGCAAGGCCTCTTGACAGATCTGAGAGGGGAATTCTCATAGCAGCCACAGCTTTCTAATTGGGTTTCACGTTTTCTCCAGATGTAAACACAACTTTAAATTAAAACTTAGATGTTTCAAAACGGAGTCTGTGTGTGTGTGTGTGTGTGTGTAGAGAGAGAACACATGCATGTGAGCACCAGTCTCCCGATTACGATTTTTAATGAAGTAAGCAATGCTCAGAGCTCTGAAGGCCCCGCTTTTGCTCTGCCCACAGCCCTTGCCACAGCTGGAGGACACGCTTCTACTCACTTTCGAGGACCCTTCTACCTCTGCCCTTCTCCATATCTGTGCTTCAAGCAGACTTCCTCCTCAGCTACCTTGAGAGCTCCCTGTCCCTTCAGCTCTCTCATCTTCCCAAAAAGCTCAGACCACAGTGGCTTACCTCTGTGGGCACAGGATTCTTAAAGAGTATTCACTAACACTCATCAATATGATAGCTAAATCCCAAAATCTCAATGGCCTCACACAATTGAAATTTAGGTTTTGTATATCCAACAATCCATGCAGGTCTGTAACAGGCGGCCTTCCATAAAATCAGTCGGGAACCTCTCCTGACCAACCCCTTGGGACTTGGGGATCCTCTCTTCCAGCCAGTGGACAGAAAAGAACGGAATGTAGGAATTCCTCAGGAGACTCTCATGGGCCAAGCCTGGACGTGTCCACTGCTCCCCTACATATTTGTTGACAAGAACAAATTCCATGGCCACATCCAACTGCAAGGGAGGCTGGAAACTGTGTCCAGCTGTGCACTTCAGAGCAAGAGTAGGATTTGATTATCACCTTGCCGGCTCTGCTGAGAAGGACTCAGTGCTGGGGACAGAGGACTGGAGTCTCCGGCCAACTGAGTTACTATCTGTGCATTGGGAGTTGTGTGTTGATTTCAAAGGTTTCTGAGGTTGGCTTCAGACCACCCCCAGGACCCAACTACTTGAGGGCTCAGCTTCAAACACTTAGTAAATGTTTTCAGGTGGAAAACTTCTATGAGAAAATGTGTTATGAGTTGTAAACAACCTAGTTATAAGCAGACGTTAGTAAGAAAGTCCACCTGTAAATTAGGAGCTAAATATATATACGTGAGAGCATAAGAGCATATGTTAAGTCTGAATTTGGATATCAGGTCATTGACATTGGTTCCCATCCTCTAACAAACTCAAATGCTTCTTACTGGCATGCATGGATGCAAGGTGTGTTAGGAAGTGACACTCCGTGATCATCTCGGCATTTTCTCAGTGCAATATACCATCTGTTGAAAACATCATTAAATTGATCTTTACTTCTGTAGTTCTGTAACACTACAGACTGACTAAAAATACTGTCTTCCACCAACCTCCAATGAAGCAATGTGTCTTATCAGAATACAATTTGGGGACCCCATTTATTGCATTATGGTGAAACTGCATTTTATAGTCTTACACTTATGTAAATGTGCCATTTCAAACATATGCTTAGAGAGCATGCAAACACTCCCAGCAACCCAGCCACTTTGCTCAGACAACTAACAATAGTATTTTTTTAAGCTACATCAGAGCTTCCCCTTACTCTGAAGAAGACAAATAGCTCTTCATAGTCCCCTAACGACATAATCCTACATTGCATCGTCCATTTTAGAGGACAGACAATATCATAGGCTTACAAATTAAAGTCGGGAAATTTGAAGTCTGCGAAGAAGTTGAACAATACATTCCTGATTAGAGAAATATGCAAAGGCTCCCTTCCAGACGCACTTTGCATTTATAAAACATTTCCATAACATAGACATGTGGACACAGACAGTATCATATTTGCCACGTCTGCACTGATGTTCACGAAATAAGATCGGAGATAGCAGACTGTGGTAGGAAGAGCCCAGAGACTTTAATTCTTGATTCAGCTCTGCATGTGCTGGCTGTGTGACCCTGAACAAGCCACCTACCTTTTCTGTGCTTTGGTTCCTTCCTTTGTAAAACCAAGATTTAAATTAAATGGCTTTGCCAAATCCAGTATTCCATGCTATCATTAACCTCTTTGGGGTCTTCCACTTCCACAGACAGAAAATTGTGTACCAAACCATCTACCCTTTTTTATCCTCAGATTCTCTTAAGGAGCAAAAGAAAAAAAATACATGGAAAAGAGCTTTAGAAATTACAGAGTGTTCTGCAAATGCAAGATGTTTTAAAGAAAAATAATCATGCTCATAATGTCCAAATTTGTTGCATGTTTGCTTAGTCTGGACCCCAAGGTAGATATAGTAGAGTTTAAGACACAGCTATGCTGATCCATCTGAACATCATTTAGAAAGCTGAGAGTTATTTCCATTTTTGACAAGCTATGGAAGATAGCCCAAAGTCCAGACAAAGAAACAGTGTTTACAGCCAGAGACTGACACATCCTTATAAAGCCAGGATACACAATAGGTTGCTGCTGTCAACTGCCTTCTATAGCAACTCAAACCAGAATGTCTCCTAAAAGCCACACACAAAATGTGTATCCAACACTAAACTACAGGAAATTAAACTCTTTAGATAAAGGTAAAGCATCACTGCCATTAAGAAGGGCACTATTTACTATGAGACAGCCAGGTCTAACAAATCCAAGGAGGAAAAACAGAAAAGGCATGGAAGTCCAGGACATTCGACTTGATTTGAAGAACACCAGGGATGTCTGCAAATCAGTGAAAGCACAGTCGGCGTGATGGCTAAATATCATTGAAGACATCGTAGGGTCACTGATCCTACTACTCACTGAAGCCCATGGGTGGAGAAAGTCCTGAAGACCAATGCATTCACCCCTTCGGTTTCCTGCCTCTCCCTGGTCCGGGCAGTGGCCCGAACAAGAATGTGGTAATGGTGAAGAGCTGGCCTTTGGAGCTGCTGTTGGTGGATTTGAATCCTGATTGTGTCACTTGCTTGTTCTCTGGAATTAGGCAAAGTGTTTAAGTTCCTTGAGCATCAGTTTCCCACTGTATTAAGGAAACTGCTTCCCAATTTCCAACTGTGAAAAGGGAATAATATATAACAATGTCCATATAGAGTATATACAGATACATACATAAAACACTCAGCACTGTGCCTAGCATGTAGTAAGTATTTGGTAGCTATTATACCATTACTATCAGCCAGGATTATCAAGACTCACTGAGAGATTCAGGTTTTCTATCTTATATTCTGACCACATCTTCTTCTAAGTCTCCCTAACGCCTTTAAATAAGTATTTTATAACTGCTAGTAATGACCTATTAATATAGCATAGGGTCAGTTGAGTGGCATGTGATTACCAATTATTTAAAGAGAAATGCAATTGGGAAGAAGAGGCCAAGTGTGTGTGTGTGTGTGTGTGTGTGCATGTTACTGAGATAGAGGATATTTTCTAATGTGGGATGCTATCAGAAATGTTTCAAAGCCACAATCCTAAACTCTTCCATTGTGCCCTCTGGAATCCATAGTCCATGGTAAACAAAATTCCCTGTATTCTCAAACTCTTTTCTGAATGATCCTCTTGACCTCTTACTGTAAGTCAGTATTTTTCAGACTTTAAGTGCATATGCATCTCCTGGAGAACTTTGTAGTAGACAGCCACTACAATATTCCCTAATGATCTCTGACTTCTAGTATTCACAAACTGTGTAATACCTTCCCATATGAGCTGGCACTGACAACCCACTTCTCATAAATAGAAGGCAGAAGTCATTGTTTATCACCTCTAAGACTAGACCAGCCTCAAGATGGCTGCAGACTAGCCAACAGCTTAACCATAGCCCCATGCTAGACTTTGAACTAGAGGCACCCAACTAATGTTCCTGGATTCCAGACCCTCATACATTGTCTGACAATGTCCATTGTTTTCAGCTGCTAATACAGGCTTATTAAAACAGAAGTTGCTGGGTCCATCCCCAGAGTTCCTGATTCAATATATCTGAGGTGGGGCCCAAGGTTTGGAATTCGGTCAAGTTCCCAGCTGATCTGGAAGAACACGTTGATAAGACTGTTTGAACTGAACCTAGTTTCTCACTGAGGACCCCACTTCCCCTACAGCCCTCTCTGGTGAGCTGTTCCATTTTGCTTTTCTTTCTCTCTCTTTCTCCCTGTGTGTGTCTGTCTCTCTGTCACACACACACACACACACACACACACTCTCTCTCTCTCTCTCTCTCTCTCTCTCCCACAGCCCATCATCACTGGCCATCGCCTTCCATATCTCATCCCGACCCCTTCCCCTCTCCTAGCTCAAAAGCGACTCCATCTCCTTTCTATCTAGAAGGAGGCTGCCAGATAATCTTTTCCAGGATCCAATCTACTCTGTAATGATAAAGCTCTGATCAATTTGCCAATCTTATTGCTAGGAAAGCCTTTGGAATTCAAAAAGCTCTTTTCTCTCCCAGATACCTGACTCCCACAATTGAAAGCAGGTTTCCAAGGCCGTTGTTTCTGAAATACTATTTCAAAATTCTAACTTAGTCCCAAGGGGATAGAAGAGGTAGAAAAACAAGAATTCTATAAAATCCAAAATAAAGGCTACCACATTTCAAAATGTTATCCCACGTGGTAGATTGCATTACCAGCTCCAGCTGGTCACCTGTCCCTGTTTCGATGCCCCTTTGCCAACTTTGTGGTGCCTCCCCCACGACTCTGGACCCAGCCACGTGACTTGCTTTGGCCAATGGGAAGCTAGCAAATGCGAACACATGCATAGGATTTAGGGAGTTGCGGTTTTGGACTCGCTCACTCTTGCCCTATGTCATAACCTGCGTATATGTCCTGGCTAGCCTGCTGGAGGCTGAAAGACACATGGGGCAGAACCAGGCCACCCCAGTCCTCCCAGTCAATGCCATTCTCGATCAGTCAACAGCCAATGAATTCCAGAGCCAAAATCAGCAGAACTAGCAGACTGGCATACACGCTTAGTGGACTCACCGATGAGGGCAGATGTGTGAGGGAGCCGTGCTGAGATCAACCACGTCCAGACCACGTTAGCTAAAGCCCTCAAACACCTGAGCAAAATAGATGTTCACTCTCGTCAATGATCTGTTACATATTTGACCAAAATGATATGAGAAAGCATTTCCCTCTAAATGTATATCACTGATAAGATCCTACATACTTACCAAAATTTTATTTATAAAATTTGGTAGAATTTCTTATTTATTAGAATGATAAAACATACACACACAAGCCTGCTCATCATGTACCGATTGTATTCTGTGACTTAAAGGATCCATCATTGCATTAATGGGGAGAGGAGAGAGTGGACAGGGAGGTATTTTCTCTCTCAGAGGAGATTTCTGCTAAATAATTGATGGATACGAATCTCTGCACCGAGTGCACTCTCAGACTGCCCCCAATTTTGCAAACAATTAGAAGAAAGCGCTCAGTGCATCTCAGGTCAAGCAGCTGGGATTATCAGGGAAGGTTTCTCTGTCTCTCTTCAAAGACACAGACTTGTCCTGGCTCCTCAATAAGCCTGCTCTGCCTTGGTTCCTTCAGAAAAAGTGACTTTGGCCCTCTTTGACCAGGGGCCGAGACGGGGCTGAGAAAAAACCTTTCAGCACACGTGCTCTTATCTGCAACCAAGGGACTAAATAAACCTGCAGACCTCTGATGGTGAGAGTCCACTGTATTTCCCTGGGGCCATGGGCACCTCAACAAACAGTGTCTGTTTTATGAGCTCAGGTGTCAAAAAGGCTTAACCTCGTCTGCCTTCTCTGAGCAGGACTGAACTAAGATATTGCGAAGTTCAAAGAATTTTTTTTAATGTTTTTTAAATTTATTTCTAGGAGAGAGAGAGACAGCGCGAGCAGGGGAGGGTCAGAGAGAGAAGGAGTCACAGACTCTGAAACAGGCTCCAGGCTCTGAGCTGGCAGTCAGCACAGAGCCCGACGCGGGGCTCGAACCCACGAACCGCGAAATCATGACCTAAGCGAAAGTCGGACGCTTAACCGACTAAGCCACCCAGGCACCCCATATTGTGAAGTTCAAAGAATTAGCAAGATCATGGTGGCTGCTACCATATGCAATTAACTCAAAATAATACGGATTTTTTAGTGGGGCAACACTTCCTGGATGCTGGGATCTAGCTATTCTGATTGCAAACTTTTTGACACATGACAGGAAGCCAAAGCTCTCTATTTTAATGGATTGTTGTTTATTTGTTTATTTTGGGGGGAAGAGAGGAGTTCTTGCTTTTCTATTTTGCTGGTTTTTAAAGCATATAACCCTCCTGTTCAGTAAATCTATCTATATGCAGATGAGAAAAGACTCTAGGAAAGGTACATGTTTTCCTACCCGGACCTTGCAGATTGACCTAACGAAGTACATCCATTTTAAAATGGAAATACTTTATACCAACAGCAAACTTCGATTAATAAATACAAAATAAAGTTTCATACAATGTGCTTTGGAAAACAACTTATTTCTGAATGTGATTGCATTATAGACTAAAACCCTAATTGGTAATATAAGTTCAGCCTATGAATATTTATTTTTAATACTGTTTTTACTTAATAACCTGCTCACCACCCTTCTGATTTTATTCAGCCTGCTTTTACATTTTAATTAGACATAGTGTTCAGAAAAGCATAAAATGCTTGCATTCCAAGAGGAGCTGATGTATAAAGAATAGTTTTCATCCTCATAAATGGGGCCTGCCCTTCTGAATCCCGAACTTAGCTTGTACGTGCCTTATGATTCGGTGGGTTAACAAAGGTGTTCATTCTCGAAAGAACTGTGCACATACTGCATGTGGTAGTTATGCACAGAATAGCGAAGTCATTTTATAAACCAGAGAGTAAACTCCAGAAAGCAAAACTGCATACAAATTGTGACTTGCCGTTGTTTCCTGGATCAGAATTTTGAAGGTAAAAGTCTTACTGTTCTGAACTCAGACCTCTCTTACTCGGGACTCAGAGGCAATCTCTGCGTTCTTGATGTTGAATGAGAGGCTGCGACTTCGGAATTCTCTCCCATTTCAAGGACCCACAGAACCGCTCCTGTCGGTTACCAGCGTTGTTCAGAAGCCTGGCTGCAAAACAAGCCTTATGGGGGCAGCGGCGAGGAATAGGTGGATGAATTCACCCAAAGTGCAAATTACCTTGAGACTCAGGCTCCCCTTTTCTGTAGAACTGACAAGTGAATCTTACAGTCTGGGCAAGAAAACAAAAACAAAAACACCCCCAATGTGAGCCTTTGAGAGACATTTGTGCTGGCAAGGGCAGCATTTGCATGGTAATTTGTTAATGTTCTTGCAGAGCAGGGGTAATTTACTGCAGTAAAATCCTACTAATAGTCCTAGATTTGAGGCCTTCTTCAGGGAGACCACATGCTCGCCTTCAGGCTATCTGATGTCCCATCGCCACTCACAGATCCCACGCTAAACTTTCTCTCGCTGGACCTGATGGACCCTCCCACCCATCATGATGGCTTGCCCCAGCTTACCATCTGAGGACCAGTGGCCAATATGAGAAGCCCCGCTGGGGCTAGAGGGAACGAAGAGCTTGGGGTGGGACAGAAGTTTTGGTGTTCAGGACACTCAAACTCTGAGAGAGCTTACCCTGACAGCTAGCTCTCTTTTTGGGCAGTCTGTCAAGAACAAGACAGGAAAAAAAGGGGGGGAGGTATATAAAAGACATCTAGCAATACTATTAGTTGTCTTTTCTGATTATGAAGAAAATACATTCATTATAGATTTTCAAAAAACTGAAAGACTCGGGAGGAGAAAAAATCACCAATAACTCTTATCTAGACATCCTGATTCAGCTTCCAGTCTTTCTCTGTGAAAATTAAGTTGCTTTATGAATTTTATTGTGAATCAATTTTTTTGAAAACAAGATTCTTGTAGCCACCCAATATCATTGTCTGTTTGCACCGTAAGTTATAGAATGTTCCGGCTAGTGGACCTCAGCGGTGTCTTCCGTTATTGCATAACCATAAATAATATTGTAGGGACCATCCTTGTACAGAAATCTTGGTCTCACACTCCACTTCCTTTCTTAAGGTGGATTCTCAGAAGAGATGAGTGGTATCAACAGATATGGACATGTCAACATACTTGATACATAAAATTGAGTCAAATTGCTTTCCAGAAAAGCTGTAGCCGTTAGACACATTCAGCAACAGGACAGGAGTCCCATATTAATGCCCTTCAGCAACAGTGAGTTTTTAATCTGTGCTAATTTGACAGGTAAAATTTCACTTTTTTAGTTTATGGATACAAAATGCACTGCGTATAGCTTGGTTTGCTCATAAAATTAACATATCTGGCCCATTTGGAAAGCCATAAAATTAATCACTGAGAATCTAAAGCAGCCTCGCAGAGTGTAGGATCCACCAGGTGAAGTGGTTTGCTCAGAGTCATGCAAAAATTTAGTGATGGATTTGGAACTAAAACCAAGAATTCTTCTAATTTCCATCCCACTGGAGTGAAGTCAAGGTTTTTAGTAAAAATAAAGCCTACTTTAAAATGTAGAAAGGATGGAGAGATGGGGGAGAGTTTTAACGGTCATTAGATAAATTTTGTCACCACCAATTGTCCCGATGTTTATAGCAGTACACGAGGCGGATGGACCTGCCACCCAGCAGTTCATCATCACCTTCCTCCTCTCTGAGAGGGTTAGTTTGGAGGAGAGGGGTCACAAGATGCAAATTTGTTTCAGAATTAACCAGAGCATATAGTCCGGGGGTTGCTTTGTCCTTTCTGAAAATATCTCAAGAGACAATCTAACATCAAATATAAATGACTCTTGCCTATCATTCCGTATTTCCTCCAAGGTGTCTGTGGCCCATTTATGGTGAGAAAATGAAAGTGATGGACATGACTGAAGCCTTTCTGTGATACCACCCTTCACATCTAAAACCACCTTTTAATTTCTTCATTTAAATGTCTTCTCCATCTGACCCTGTTGTGGCTTTAGAACAGAGCCACAGATTCTTCCTGATGAATGGTCTATGTCCCCTCCCCTTGAATCTGAGAAATCTTGTAACTGCTTTGACCAATAGAGCCCAGGAGAAGTGATTCCATGTGATGCACAAGGGCTACATGACACAAGGCAGTACAGCCTTCTCCTTGTCTGCTGGGAACACTTGTTCATGGAGCCATAAGCCACCATGTAAGAAGTCTGACTGCCCTCAGGCCACCATACAATGAAGAAATCCACATCACATGGGGAAGCTACAGGTAGATGTGTTGATTGACAGTTCTAGCTGAACCTAGCCTTCAAGTCCTTCAGCCTAGATGCCAGACAGGGGATTGAGGAAGTCTCCAGACCACTCCAGTAACTAGCCATTTGAGCCAACCTTGGCTTTCATGTCTTCCCAGCTAATGCCCCAAACATCACGGGACAGAAGCAAGCCATCCCCCTGTGCTTTTACTGAATTCCTGACTCACACAATTAATGAGCAAACTAAAATGATTATGTTGTTTTATGGCACTATGTTTGAAGTATTTCCTGTGCAACAATAATTAGCTGGAATACCCCTGTCTCGCTGCATGACTGCTATGACCTGAATGTTTGTGTCTCCCCCACCTCCAAATTCATGAGTTGAAATCCTAATGCCCAGTGTGCTGGTTTTAGGAGATGAGGCCCTTGGGATGTGATTAAGTCACAAGGAGTCTTGTGAATGGCATTAGAGGCCCCAGAAAGGTCCCCTCACACTACATGAGGACACAACAAGAAGTTAGCAGTCTATAACCTTGAAGAGGGCCGTTAACATAACCCAACTGTGCCAGCACCCTTGGACTTCAACCTCCAGAACTGTTGTTTATAAACCACTAGTCTGTAGTATTTTGTTATAACACAAGTATTCACCATCTTCCTTACACAGCCCATGAGCTACCATATCTCCCACTTTCTTTCAAAAATCTTTGTGGATTGGATCAGGGGCATTCATAACAATAGTTAATATTAATATTGTTGATGGCTGCATTGAAAAAGATACTTGGAAGTCACCTAGAGCACGAGGGGGCTTAGAAATGGACTTTCCAGTTGATATTAAAATGTCAGATGTTTTGGGGTGCCTGGGCGGCTCATTCGGTTAAGCATCCAATTCTTGATTTTGGCCCAGGCCATGTTCTCACAGTTTGTGACATACAGGCTCACCTACAGCTCCACGCTGGGCATGGAGCCTGCTTGACATTCTCTCTCTCTGCCCCTCAACTTTCTCATGTGTGCCTTCTACTTCCTCGTGCGTGCTCGTGAGCTGTCCCTCTCTCTCAAATAAAAAAAATAATAAATTATAAAATTTCAGATGTTGTCTCTGCTCTTTTATGTTTGTCATCCATTTCTTATTCCAGTTCCTGATGTCTATCCACATCTTGAATGTAGAGAATTTCCAGAAACTTCCCACACTCAATCAAGTGAATAATTACCAGGGCCCAATTTCATTATTAGAAAAAAAAGCTACCAGTTAGCTGAGTGCTGTGCTAAACACTTTCCCCACATTATCTTAGTAGCCCAGATGCAGGAGGTAAGTCTTACTAACCCATTTTACTGAAGAGGAAACTGGCTACGTGAGGCAAAGGAACACAGCTCCCAAATGATAGAGTCAAGATTTGAACTCAATCATAGGACCCCAGACCCAGTAACTTTCCAGTCTTTTGATCATATCCCATGATAAGAAATACGTCTTCAGTCATGACCAATGAATACCGCCACACGTGTATTACTGAAATAAAAGTGTCAGGAAACAATGAATACCTTGCCACCATAGAGTACATGGACCTCTATTGTTTTTACTTTTTTGTAAGAGAGAGAGAAAGAGTGCTTGAGCAGGGGAGGGGCAGAAGGAGAAAGAGAAAGAGAGAGAATCCCAAGCAGGCTCTGTGTTGAGCCTCAATTCGGGGCTCCATCTTAAAACTGTGACATCATGACCTGAGCCAAAAATCAAGAGTCAGACACTTAATTGGCTGAGCCACTCAGGTGCCTCTATTTTCTATTTTTCAAATGTAGGTCATAACCCATCAGATTGATTGTATAACCTGCTGCTAACTGTTCACAGCACAGATACTACAAAATCACTGCACTACCTTCTCCAATTTAACTTAAAATCTGAGGATTTATTACCCCAAGACTATTGTCTTCTTTTAAACTGAAATCACTACCTACAAGGTTAAAAGCCAAAGTTTTGACTCATTTTTTAAATTACAAATAAGCCTTAAAAGTTCTGTTCATCTCTTTTCTTTGTCATGTGAAGCTCCTCAATAAAAAGCTCTATCTGGTAAATTTAACAAACAATAATATTGATGCCTCAGTTATATACTAGATCTAGCTGCTGGACAAGAATGGAAAATATGTGAGAGATGTCTTCGGATTTGCCTTTTTCTTCTCTTCCAAGGAGGGTCCCTGCCACCAGGCTCCAGGGTACAGAATACTGCTGCCCCCTCCTCGTTCCAGCCATTGGGACCATCAGTGACTAAAGAGTCAGTCATGAGGTGGCTTCAGGTGAGAAAATATGCCAGACCAATGTCAGAAACTCAAATGGGTATGGTGGGGAGGTAACCCCAAGACCTGGAAGAGCAGATACTGAAAGGTCACAAGGCAGCTTTGGGGCTGGATGGACAAACCACAATGATAAAGACACTGGAGAGGTACCTGAAGGGAGAGGAGAATGGAGGGCTCATCAGGGGAAGCAGAGATCATGTGCCCACCACACAGAGTCCAGAAGAAGCTGATCTCTCGCATGGCACTCAAGTTCTCTGGGAATGGGCTTTCCAGTCCCAGTGACATGGATACTCAAAATAAAAATACATCTTTCTTGCTGAAGATTTGAAAGGCTTTTACTCCTTTCAGATCCAAAGAGCCTTAATTTAAATAGATACCACAAATATTCTCATCATGGGAATTGAGAGAGATGGTGTGGGACAGCCACAGAGTCCCAGACAAGAGACAGGACTTCCTGGAGGGGTGTTCCCATGCTTTTGCCTTTGGGAAGATTAGTGATATTAATTGCAATGCCTTTTATTTAAATGATACTTTATAGTTCCGAAAAACCTAATTACACATAATCGTCTACAAAGTGGGGATAATAACATTACCTGCTTCATATTTCTTGTTGTAGAAATGAAATGAATAAACACATGTAAAATCCTTAGACTAGCACCTCCCACATACTAGATGCTCAATAAATAGGACTTGTTTTATGATCGAGCCATATGATAGGTGAAGAAATGGACACTTGGAGGGATCCGAGGCCATGCTAGAGGCTACACAGCTTATCAGCTGGTATCAGTGGTAATTAAGGTCTTGGGCTTTGTGTCATCCATCTATCCATTCCACAGATATTCACGAAGTCCCAGGATCAGTGCCAGGCTCACGCTCTACACAGTGAATGTGACAGATGCAATTTCTTTTTTTTTAATGTTTATTATTTTTTTTATTTTGAGAGAAGGAGAGAGAGTATGGAAAGGGCAGAGAGAGAGGGAAGTAGAGAAAATCTGAAGCAGGGTCTGCAATGTCAGCACAGAGCCTGATGTGAGGCTTGAGTTCATGAGCTGTGAGATCATGACCTGAGCCAAAATCAAGAGTCAGACGCTTAACTGACTGAGCCACCCAGGTGCCCCCAGATGCAATTTCAATATCCACAGTCAAGTGCTTTTGCCCCAAGGCTTATCATGTTTCTACAACATGAGCATCAACTAGATAGTTGCTCCTTGTTTTATGCCCTGCAAGGGAGTTTAAACAAGATACAATACAGAGCTTATACATGCATCTTCCAGCATCTTGAGAAATCAGAGCTGGCGCTTTGTCTGTGCCTGTCCACAGCATCCTGGGGTCACTCAACCATGGCACTGGGTGTGCGGTAACTCTGGATAATGATGTCTCCCCAGTGTAGCTCCCTAAAGACAAGAAGAACTATCCTTGGAGTAGCACAGAGTCAGTTGGTTTTAATTCAATAAAAGGGTGCTCATCATATCAGTGCAGCTGCCTTGATTTTTCTTAATACTCAGATTGGTCCCAGTTTCTAGCATCATGAAAAGTTTGTATCACTCAGAGTCTTTTGAATTTGTGTCCCCCTCCCCCATGATGGGTTTTCAGTTTAAGAGGTACATAAAGCATGGTGTATCTGGGTGGCCCACCCGGTTAAGCGTCCAACTCATGATTTTGGCTCACGTCATGATCTCATGGTTTATGGGATCAAGTCCCTAACTGGGCTCTGCACTGACTGCTGGGGATTCTTTCCCCTGCCCGCCCCCCTCCCTTGCTCACACACGTGTGCACTCTCTCTGTGTCCCCAAATAAACATTAAAAAACAAAACAAAACAGAGGAGAGAGGGCAAGATGGCGGAGAAATAAGGAGCTCCGTACTTGCACTCGCGCCCATACATCACACAGAAAAGATCTGAAGCCATTGGAAACCTTACAAAACCTGAGAGATTGGGAGAAAAAGGACGCAGAATCCACTGAGAGAGCCTTCTAACGTGAGTGCGAACCGGGGAAGATAAAATCGGGCCGGGATCGGAGACTCCAGGGTGGGAGGCGATCCCCCTCTACGGGGAGTGAGAGGGGAAAAGGAGAGTCCGAAACAGAAAACCTCTGCACGGGGGAGAAAAACCTCCACTCGGTGCATACAAAGACCGTACTTGCCAAATACCTGCACGCCAGGTCCCCTCACGCCAACTGGTCCTGGGGGGCTGAGCACACAAACTGCTTCTTTGTGCTGCTCTTGGAGGCAGGACTTCAGAGTGGTGGCGCGCCTGCCGCCATTGTAGCTCCCGGG
>NW_027527827.1:676080-708422 GCF_008692635.1 Crocuta crocuta | reverse complement strand
GGGCGAGGGGGGGATGGGCATGGAGGAGGACACTTGTGGGGATGAGCACTGAGTGTTATGTGGAAACTAATTTGACAATAAACTATTTGTAAAAAAAAAAACACAAAAACAAAACAAAACAAAACAAAATGAAAAAAGAGGCACATAAAGCTCAAAGGGACCTGAAGTAAATAGCCAGGAATTAAAATAATTTCCACAAAACAACCAGCAACACTTCCATATAATTCCCAAGCCCTGAGCTCTAGGAAAATGGAAGGTAGGAGAGAAAAGTAAGCAGAAAGCTAGAGAAGAGAGAAAAGGAAGTAAATGTGAGAAAAATGGTGGAACACAGTTCATATCCAGTCAGGTAGGAGAAAGCAAAATTAATTAAAAGTACCAAAAAGAATTATAAAGTGCCATCTGTCCACACTTCTTTCTTACCAAATCCAGAATGTCTGACTAAGTAGATGGATGGATAGATAGATAGATAGATAGATAGATAGATAGATAGATAGATAGACAGATTATATTATATATAATGCATATAATTATTATTATATATTATTTATTTATAAAATATATTATATATTACATGTATTAGGGAGAGAGAAAAGAGACAGAGAAAGATCAAGAAATATTAATCAAAAATCAGTGTGGAACCCTTTAAAGTCTTTTATTAGAAGTAAACCTTATTCTAAAAACAACTATAACTCTGCAAATGTAAAATCAGCCATGTTCAAAAAAACCTATCAACCAGAAACAGAGCCCTCACTTTTAAATAAAGCCTCTAAACTACTTTTGGTTGATTCAGTTTTGCCCAAAGTAGATTTTTTTCTTCGTCATTAACATATTTCATTCATATTAATTCCAAGTAGAGCAATTTTGAGATCAAAATAGCTTTTCACCAAAGCTAGAGTTTACAAAGTCAACAGTGCTAAATGTTAATGGATTCCGCCCTCATCAATCAGAGATATGGGAAGGCAGCTGGATCATTTTGAAACTTCATAAAAACTTCATAAACATCAAATAGGAGTTGATCATGAAGAGGTGGAAGCTTAGAGACATTCACAATAAACTTTCTGAAGTTAGACGTCTATCCTGGCTTACCTAAGACAAAGGATTCTCTGGGGAATACAGTAAATTTGAACTTTTGTGTGGCCTGTGTGTGTGTGTGTGTGTGTGTTAGCAAGCACCCTGGAATGGCAAATGCTTCCTCCTCAGTGGAACCATGTAGTTTCAGAAAAAGCCATCTTCCATTGAGAAGACAATTGTTTTCTATAGAGACAAGAAACAAACGCCCATGACCCAGGTCACCTCCTCCCAGCAGGCTTTTGCTGCGGCTTCCTCTGAGCAAACACAACAAAGTCGGGAGCAGTCAATCCTGCCGCTCCACACTGGGCCCCTGCAGTTGTGCTCTGCTATTTACCCTTCCTATTAATCTGTCAATGTTCTAGTCAAACATGCAAAACAATATGGTGGGTGCATAGTTTGATTGGCCATTGCTAAGTAACTTGGGCCAAAGATGAAGAAATGGAACTTCCAACCAACAAAATGTGAGGCCCAATTTGATTGTTGGAAAATGTTCAACAATACCAGTGCGCGACAATTTTTCAGGGTGACTGTGATTTAGCATCCCTCTCACCAGAAAACAGCGGTCTCAATAAATGACATTCAGTTCTAGAATCTAAAGTCAGGTCAGGTTGCTGTCCCTGTGGGATAAGACTGTCCGGGAGTTTTGTAGAAGAGGTGTCTGTTCATGAAGAGACTATTAAGGGATCTGGCACACAGGTGACCCTCTGACTAACAACTGAAACATTCTCTGAACTGAAGAACAAGAGTCTTTGATTCAACACTCACTGAAAACAAGTGTGCTAAAATGTATAGCTCAATAGGTCCAAAATGTAACCCAAATTGTCAAACAGTATCAAACATCTAAATGATGAGTAGCTCATTTCTTCACTCTGCTTGCTCTTCTCCTAGCCCAGAGGAAGCCTCAGAATCCTCCACACAAGAATCTAAGTAGCCACTTCCACTCGACTGGAATTAGTACAAAATCTGGAGCTTATTTGTCATTCTAGCCAGCCCTTGAGCCTCAAGTGAACAAATGTATCAGAATATATGATGTGTAAGTGATCAACAATTGTCCCCTACTCGTAATCCAGAGCACACATTTTCCTGCTGCATGTTTTCAGAAAACAAGCAGAATAGCAAGAGTAGCCAGCTTGTGTGTGTCTAGGGTGCCAGGACAGAGGACAGCAAAGTGAAAGAAAATATGGACATCGAAGTTGGGGTGACTTAGGGTCAAATTCCCTCCTTGCTATTTACCAGCTACTTGAGCTCTAGCAAGTATTTAACTGTTCTGAGATAAAATGTAAAGTGTAAAATACTATAATAATAATAATGTAAAAAGGAGAAAAAAATGTATAATGTATAAGTGAGGACTTCTCAACTCCCATCTCTGTTTCATTTTCTCTGATTATTCACTTCTCCACAGACCATAGGCAGCTCTGGATTCATCCCATTGGCAGTTTTTGACACAAGAGAAAAAGAAAACCTCTCTTCCCAACCTGAGTTCAAAAACTGAGAGGGAAAATTCTGATTGGCTTGACCAAGATTATGTGTCGATCACTGGATTCCCACTCTAATTGGCCCAGACTGGGCCACATGCCCATCCCTAGCCAAGTTACTGTGGTTGGGCTACCCCCAAGAAGTGTTGATTAGGGGTGATGCTTTTCTGGGGTAGACAAAACAGTAAATGCATGCTCTATGATGTCATAAAGCAAGAGAAGTAAATAAAATAATACATGTAAAGGACTTAATATCTGGCAAATACTAAGCATTCATATATAGTAATAAAGATAATGGTAACTATAATTATCATCATTATTATCAATATCTAGTCTCAGAAGTTACACCCAATAGTAGCGGTATTCATAGAAAAATACTTAGTGTTTCACAAGGAGTTCCTCACTTACTGGTGTTAGTTTTAGTCTGGCTAATTAGATTATAGACTCAACTAGCACTTTCAGTGAAAGAACTAAGTGCAAGGGTCATACCTTTCATATTTCAATTTAATTCAGTTAATAATTCAAATCATAGACATTTCACTTTGGTCCAGCTCACTGAAGAAAAAGTTATGTTAAAAGGATGAAAATAAGAAATTGATTCACTCATGCATTTACTTGAGCTCCTATATGCAGGCACAGGGGTAGACACTGGGTGATACAGAGGAACAAAAGTGACCAAATCAATTTTATATAAGGAGCTTATTTCCCAGAAGGGGAGCTAGATAATAGGAAGAAGAACTACGGAGGACAATGAGACATAATAAGAGGTTAGAAAGCACAGAATGGATTTTGGGTAGAGGCAGGCTCTCTTAGGAAGGGACATCTGGTAGAGATATGAACAAAAGAAATGGAACAGCCTTGGAACGGTGAGTACTGAGTCTGGAGTATGACGCTGTGGCCAGAGCAGAATGAGCAGATAAAAGGGATAGGAAGTGATGTTAGACAGCTAGCCCACCCCGTCCCCCAGGGTGTCCATGTCCTAATCCCCACAAACTATGAACATGTGACCTTAAATGGCAAAAGAAACTTTGTCAATGTGATTAAGTTAAGGACCTTTCGATGGGACATTATCCTAGATTATCCATGTGGGCTCAGTGGAATCAGAAGGGTCTTTAAAAGGTTGAAAAGGGAGGCAAAAGAGGAGGTTAGAGCGATGGAATATGAGGAAAACTCAACCTGATGTTACTGGCTTTAAAGACAGAATAAAAGTGACATAAGGCAAAAAAAAAAAAAAAAAAAAAAGCAAGCAGCTTCCAGAAGCTGGAAAAGGCAAGGAAATAGAATCTCCCCTAAAGTCTTCAGAAAGGAATGCAACCTTGCCAACACCTTGATTTTTAACCCAGTAAGACCCATGCCAGATTTATGACCTACAGAACTATAGAACAATACACTTGTGGTTTTAAGCCTCTAAATTTGTGGTGATTTATTACAGCAGCAATAGAAAACTAATATAGTATCATTCTTCATAGTATCAGATGATTCTTGCTTTCTTTCCCCGCCAGTGAAAAGTGACTGTCTTGAAGAGCCTTGACTTACACAACTTGTCAGGAACAACATCAGTTGCTTTAAATTAAATATACATGCTCCCTCCTAATAGCCTGGAGTCAATTTACAAATACACAAAAGAAAGAATGGCAAAGGAAGCATGGACTGTCTCCAGGTTTTCCTAGGCGAGGTACAATGTGTCCATAGGGTGGTAAAAAAAAAAAAAAATTTTATGAGGGCATGTAAAATTATGTTATAATTTACAATAATGTGGGTAAATACATAAATGAAGGTAATGGTTCCCAAATATAACACAAACAGCACTAACTCAAGCATCAGAACGATTGCTGAAATGAAGCTACAAAAATGTAAAAGTGTATTATCTCTCATACACTACCTGCATCCTCATTGCCAAGGGTCTGATATGTGGTCAGCAAGAATACTTCTTCTCCCATTCCTTCATAATATGTCACTTAGCCCGCCATTTAGTAGTTCGGTTCCCTACAAATGATAGATGGAGAAAGAGCCGATGTACAATGATGCAACAATGGTGAAAACTGAAATTTTAAAGATATTGAACCCTACTAACTATGAACATATTTCTTTCCAGGGATTGTTAATGCAATTTTATACTGTTCTGCATAAAGTTCATGACCATCTTTTGTAATATATAATCCTAGGTACGGTTGGTTTTTTGTTTGTTTTTGGTTGCTTTGCATTATATATTACATTTTTTCTAATCATCTCCAGGATATAGAAATGTGATTCGATTTTATACATTGTTTTAAAACAGCAAGCTAGCTCAACTGTCATATTAATTCTGAATTATAGGTCTACAGATTGAATGGGTTTTTTGATGTGAATAATTGCATCACCTGCTAATAGTGACAGCTTTGTTTCATCTTTTCAATTTTTTAGGCTTTAAGTTTCTTGTCTTAGTGCAGTAGACGATATCTCTAAAATAGTGTTGAACAGCTGTGATAGTAATGGACATCTGTGTTTTTCCCACAGACAAATATATTGTTTATTAACTGAAGTAAATAAAGCTTGCTTGTACAGGCCCCTGGGAGCTCTGAGAATTATTAAGATTTACAGAGTATTCTAAGTAGAGAGGAAAAGCCTTGTCAAACTGAGAAGCACTTTCAATAAATTGCTTTAAAAGGTATTAACATTACAAAACTGAACATATTCTTACCATATGATCCAGCAATTATGCTTCTTGTATTTGCTCAAGGAGGTTAAAAACCTGCACATGAATGGACGTTTATAGAAGTTTTATTGATAATGGCCAAAACTTGGAAGCAAACAAGATGTCCTCCTGTAGGTAAAAGGTTTAATAAACAATGGTATATCTATTGGAATATTATGGAGTATTATTCATCAATAAAAACAAATAAGTCATCAAGCCATGAAAAGATACAGAGGAACCTTAATTGTATATTACTAAGGGAAAGAAGCCAATCTGAAAGAGCTACATACTATATGATTTCAACAATATGCACGACATGTGACATTCTGGGAAAAGCAAAACTATGGAGACAGTGAAAAGATAGTGGTTTCCAAGGACTGGTGGGGATGGGATGAATTGGCAGAGCACAGAAGATTTGGGGGACAGTGAGAATGGTCCATATGATAGTACTAATGATGGATATATGTCATTATACATTTGTCCAAACCCATAAAATGTACAATACTAGAAAGGAACCCTAATGTGAACTACGGACTTTGTGTGATAATGATGCGTCAGTGAGGTTCATGGATTAAAACAACTCTACAACTCTGTTGGAGGACAATGAAAATGGGGGCCCATTCTTGTGTGTGGTCAGGTATACAGGATATCTCTGTACCTACTTTTGGGTTTTGCTATTGACCTAAAACTGCTAAATACTTAAAAGAATGTCTCAGAATGAAATGACCTAAATCTCCACATCTCTAATTTTTCATATTCATTTTGTTACATAATTTTGCATTGTAGTATCGAAGCTTGAACTTGAAAACTCCCTTTCCAATCAAAAGGAAGTAAAGACAGGAAATTGCATACAAAGGTGTTGGGAAAAAAAGAAGAGGTGTGAGGACTTGCAAATCATAAGAGGAGGTGATACTGACTCACAACAACGTGTTAACCCTCATGGAAAGGAGCTCCCAAAACAATGTAAGCTTCAGCCTTTAAAAAAGTTATATATGGTTCGTTGTTCCTAGTGTAGACAGGAATTTATACAAAATTTTTTCCATCAAATACATTGTTTGCTGTATTATTATTTACATGCCTATTTTTTCTTTGTAGATTGCTTTCTCATATTGAATAAATTCCCTTCTATTCCTAGTTTCCAAAGGCTTTGGGGTTGAGGGGAGTTGTCTGTTTTTGAATTTTATTGAATCCATCTACTGTGATATATTTGATTCCTATAATTTCTGACAAACTATTCTGAAATAATACCTACTTGGTACATAAAATACAACCTAATATATTATTTATGTATTCATGTACAAGATAATATATTTTATGTCCCCTGGAAAATTCAAGGGTTCACAGTGTTTTTAGGACATTGGCCTCTACATTCATGCAGTAAAATTGTTTGTAAATTTTTTTTTACACTACCTTTGTCCAGTTTGGCTACCAAATGAATCAGGAAAATTTCACCAGATTGTATGCCTTATAACAATTTCTATAATGTGGAACTTCTAATTCTTTAAAATATCAAAAGAAGTCACTTGTAAAACTTTCTGGGCTCAGAGCCTTTTTCAGAGTTAATTATTTGAAAGCACTTTTCATTTTTGTCATGACTACTGTTCTAGTTAGATCGTCCATCTCCTGGAGTTAATTTTAAGTTGAGTTTTTGCCTATTAATACAATAATTTTGTTGAGTCTTTTAGATATATCACAAAATTCTACGTAGTGTTTTCTTATATTTTAAATCTCTATAGCAAGAGGTAACTCTGGTTTATCTATTCCATTTCCTTGGAATTGTAGGTATAGTAGCTTCTATTCTACTTCTCAAGAGAAAATTTATTTTATTTAAATATTTTTAATATTCATTTTTGAGAGAGACAGAGACAGAGTGTGAGCAGCGGAGGGGCAGAGAAAGAGGGAGACACAGAATCCAAAGCAGGCTCCAGGCTCTGAGCTGTCAGCACAGACCCGGATGCTGAGCTTGAACTCATGAGCCATGATATCATGACCTGAGCCAAAGTCAGACCCTTAACTGACTGAGCCATCCAGGTGCCCCTACTTCTCAAGAGAAAATTTAGAAATAAACATCCCTCCCCTCAGGAGATAATTGGGCCAAATTTACCAGGAGTTACACAATTTAATAATTAATAAGGGTATATCTCTGTCTCTCTTTATCTTGCTTCCTCTTCTGCCTTCTTATGCCCAGACACAGCAGGCCTGGTTTCTATATGGTAAGCTCCTGATTTCTACATGGTGAGTAGAATTCACATACTTTGGCCAATATGCCTGCCAATCACTATTTTATCTACTCAGCATCTCCACTGTGGCTTGTGAGTTATCTTCAGTCAATTCAGATTGAAGAGAGTAGGAAACCTACACTAGCCTAAAAGTTAAGCCTGAATCCCCCAATTCATTTTTACCAGGGAGCTCTTTACTTGAAGATTCCTCTGACCTACATTTATAGAGCTGATAAGTTGATGTAAAACAGATGTTTATTCTACAAAGCAGCACTCTGAAGGGGAAAAAGGAATTATTGACTTCCCAGACACAACCCCTAACATATTAGAAACCCTTTTCATTAAACACATTTCATGTGTTTGTGTTTTATCTCTTGGTTTCCCTTAAATCACCTTTCCAGGAATCTGCTTATGGTCATTGTTTTACAGTCTAAGATAAGAGATTCAGACTGGGTTAAAAGCAACTGTAAAGACCTCACCTGCATGGCTTTATAGATCTTCCCTCTAATGTTACTCTAGTCACACGGCACAGCTTCTTTACATGAACTTGCTTCTTCTGACCACCTTCTCTCCCTCTAGCAAACCAGGCCCTCCCCCTGGACCAGGTTTCATAGCTTCTGCTTATTCATGTCAACCATTTGATCATGATCCTTAATGGTTCTTCCTCTAGCTCATGACTTCTCAGCTCCTCCTCTGATGCTAACTGCAGGTTGTCTCAGGTACCAAGTTCAGATTCGGGAGGCAGGGAATCTTACTAGCTCAGCTCATGTCTTCATGCCAAGCCACATCACTGATCCTGAAAAGCATAGGGAATGACTATGGCCCAGGGCCAGTCAAGTGTCTCTGCTCCTAAGACTACCATCTCCATCTGGCCTCCTCAATAACAGCTCAAACTAATACCCTGAAACAGAATCCTTGATTTCTACTCTTATTCTCTCTTGAATGTCCAAAATGTGACAGTCCCTATCCCGATAATATGACCACCATCAGCCAAGCTGGTCAGACTTATGTGTTCTCCTTGGTTTCTTCCTTTCTCCCATCACCTCACTCACAGTCTCTCATTCATCACATCTGATTTTTTTTCTCTAATACACATCCCAAATTCACCCATTCTCTTCATTTCTATTAACATCTCTTAATCTAGGACACCATTATTTCTTATCTGGATTATTACAACAGCTTCCTAACAGCTCCCTAACTAGTCATTACACTTCTGATTCTTTCAATCATTCTATCCATCTTCTTCACAGTAGCAGTAATGATCTTCTTAAAATATAAATGCAACAACACAGCTCCCTCACTTAAAATCCTTCAGTAGCTCCCCATTTCTCTTAGAATAAAATCCAGTCTTTTCTCATGCTGACACAGCTTTCCATGATCTGGTTGTGACTAGGCTTTCCACCTCATGTCACAGAATGCTGCCCCCATTCAGGAGGTGCCAGCCATACCAGCCTTCTTCCAGAGACTCGGGACCCTCTGAGCTCTTTTCTACCTCAGGGCCTCTGCACAGGCCTCTGCTTATTTGCCCATCCCTCTGTTCCTTCACTTGCTTTAGATATAAAGAGTCTTTCCTTGGCCACCTGGTCCAAAGGAAATTTCCCCTGGCTCGTAATTATTTTATTGCTTTATGCTTTCATATTTTGCCTGCCCCCCTAAATTTTGGGGAAAGATACTACAAAGAGAGTAAAGCAAAAGCCAAAAAGAGAAGCAAATAAATAAATAAATAAATAAATAAAATTTAGAAACAGAAGAGACAGGGGAAGAGGCAAGAAATTGAAAGGAAATAGACATAAAATCGTCAAACTTTGTGGAGAAATAAGTTCGCAAAATTATCAATAAACACAAATCCTGAACACCCCTCCAGGGAACATCCTGAACACTTATTTCGAAGTCTTATGTCACGACTCCTAGCTTTCCTGCCTTGAAGATTTAAATAAGTAGATTTTCCTTGAATTCTGGCAACGACAATATTTTCTAGTTTGAGAACTTATCAAAATGAAGGTTCAAAATGAGTTAGAAGCATTTGAAGAAGTCATTAGGAGCCACTAGAAGAGTCTGATGCTTCTTTTCTCATTGTAAGTTTGCATAGCAAGCACCCAAGACAAGTTTTAAAATAAAACAGCCCTCCCTTGGAGCCATGGGTACAAGAGGCATCATTTCCCCACAATAGCCTGACCCTCTCGCTTCCCTTTGTCCTCCACAAGGCCTCTTTGTAAAGCACAGGTGTTTGTGGGCATAAAGCTCATCAGAGGGGAGTTTATTGTGAAAAGTCCTTTCTTTGCCACTTGTTCTAAACCTGTTCAGAGAGGGCTCCGTGCCTTAGACCAAATCTCCATAAAAATCAAGAAACAAGAAGTTTTCTGTATTCTTGCCCAACAGCCGCACTATGACATTAGTTTCGACAGCTCTGTGACCCGGTATTATCCCAACTTTATTCACTAGCCTCTTATTCTCTTTCTCTCTCTATTCCTTTTTTTTTTTTAAGAGCCTTTATTGGGATTTTTTTATCTACTGTAAAATAAAAAGGAGGAGGTTGGTTTTTTCTTTAAAGCACCCTATGTGGCAGCTAGGAAAAGCTATCTACAGTTACTGTAGTAATGGTTTCAAAAAACACCTGCAAATCAAAGAAAGACACCATAGCAGTGTCTTCAGTTTTGTTTTTGGGTTTTTTTTTTCTTTCCTTAAAGTTCCTTCTTGGCCATTATAGGGTAGGCTTGCGAATGAATTTATGTGACAGCTATGAAGTTAGTATTAAAATTGTGAATAGTGCCTAGCAGTTTTCATGCCCTTACTATAAGATCGCCTCAATTTGCCACACAGCGGTGAATAGGGTGAAGGAGGAGGGGGATGTCAAATGAATGGGAGAGGGAGGGTATGTGAATGGGAGGGTTTCCCTAGAGGGAGCAGCACGGTAGTCACGGGAGAAGAGTGATTTATTTTTGAAATTCCAGGAAGAAAGGCCAAGAGAAGCTGCCTAAGAGATACTGAAGCATGGGGTCGGGGAGGGAGGGGGAGATAAATAATAAGTCTGTACACATTTAGCAAGCACCAACGCCAACTCTAGAAGCACGGACGGGGCAGGGGCGAGGGGGGAGGTGTGGTGGTAAATCCATTCCTCTGGTCTTCCGAGACTGAATATTAAATGCCAGCAGGGAGCAGATGTGGGTAGAGGCTGCAGAATGGGGGTAAGGGCACGGAAGGAGGGGGTTAAGCGTTTATCTCAATGGAAATTAACCACTTGGGGAGAATTAAGAGCGGGCTGGGCGGGGAGGAGGGTGGAGAGGGTCTCTCGGTGAGTTTACAGAGAAGACTCTTGTGGTGCTTGGACTTAGCCAGGACGTTCAAAAGTCGGGGTGAGCCCTGGCTGCAGAGAGCAAGGCTGGGCGTGCCCCGGGCCCCCCCCGTGGCCCCGCCCCTGCAGCACCCTCGCTACACCCCCCTCCGCAGCCCGTATTAGCATGCGGGCCGCAGAGGGCCGGCCGGGCGNTCGCCTCCGCGGGGGACCATCTGCTCGCTGTCAATGCATCACCTGCTCGTCTGGGCCGTCGCCGGGGCAACGTGGGGTGGGGGGATTAAGGAGCGTGTGCGTCTCTGTCCCNTCACCAGCTCACCGCTGCCCCCCCTCCCCCCCGGGCTTTGCAAAGGTACCCGAGCCGTTTTCACTGGCGAAGGTAGCTGGTGTCCCGAGTAGGGACCAGACTGCTAAAACCCAGCCCTTTGAACCCACACAGAGGCCGAGAACTGTGACCCTGCGTCTACCTGGAGCTTCGTGGGCCGTGTCCCAGGAGCTGCGTCTGCAGCCTCCAGCAGGGAAACTGCCCCTTCCAACCCGGTCCCTGGGGGCGCCGCTCAGCGCGGTTCCGAGAGCCCCGCAGTGCCTGGGCAACCACAATGGGGTGCGTGGTAGGCCCTTCCCGGCTCTTGTCACTTAAGTCACAGATAACTTCCGTACCTCTCATCTGATATTCTGGTCTGCTGCCCCACGCCAAGACGGGGGGAGCCTTTGACATCCGAATGTGATTGACACCCACTCTTTGGGGGAGGAAGGTCCCAACGTTTATCAGAACGGATTTATTTTCCACGACGAAAGTGCTTCTGGAGATGAAACTCCCCAGAAATCCTGAAATCCCCCTTTCTACCTACTCCTTACTCTACTCCTTTTAAACACAGAAGAACAATGAGCAATGCAGCCAACAGTAGGGGGCAGAGCGAGGCTGCGGATGGAAACTAGTGTCCGCTCTGAGATTACACTTGCTCCAAAGTCCCCAACAAAGATCCTTCACAACTGCCAAAGGATTCCATGACCCCTAAACTCCCATGCCTAAGTTTTCCATGGACTCCACAGAAGCAAGGAGTTATTAAGCCTTAATCACAACTGGCAATATATCATTTTTTTCTTTCTTTCTCTCTGGGCCGCCTAAGTACAGTTATTCCCCTGCAGAATAAACAGAAGCAGCAAAAAGTTGAGATTCACCAAGTCCCAGACTGGAAACCCCCCACCCCCATCCCACCCCAAGACTACATCTAAAACATTTCCAGCCAGGTAAAATCCCAGCTTGTTTCTAAAGATCTCTGAGTCAAGAAAGCCCCAAACCTGTCTTGTTAGATCTCATTCCAGGGCCTGGCAACTCTTAAGAATCAAGTCTTTCTTTGATTAACTTAGTAACTCAAACCCATTTCCTACAGTACTGCTTTCTGAAGAAACAGAGAAATTGGCCTCTTTTCAAATCAACCCTTTGTGTTAAAGAAATTATTAAACAGTTCATTAACCTCAAATTTTCTCCTTTGACTCCAGTCATTTTTCTTTTCTTTAACCAAACCTTTATTTATAATTACACTAAATATAAGGTTATAATATTGATCCTATGTATTTCCTCAACCAAAATCTCAGACCCATCTAATACAATTTCCCTTATACTTTTATTATTGCTAGATATCAACATAAAAATTAGACTAATGTTATGATTAAAACTATATTTTTAAAATTTATTGTTGCTATCATTTATTTGCTGTTCCCATCATTTATGTGCAAGAAAAAAAAGTCAACCATAAAAATACCCATGTGTTTTGACGTAATACATGAAGGAAAAAGAACAAGTGTACAATGTATTAATTTGCTCAAAAGATAAAGAAAATTCTACTTATCCCAAACTACTGTTAATTGTGACTGTCATGAATTAAAGTTCTGAGAAGGCACGGTGCTCTTTGATTCACAAGATACAGCTGACCCTGAAACAACACAGGGTTAGGGGCACTGACCTCCCACATAGTCAAAAGTCCACATATCGCATTTGACTCCCCCATGATTAACTACTAATAGCCTACAATTGACCAGAAACCTTATGGATAACATAAATGTTTAACACATATTTTGTATGTTATATATATACAAATATATATACACATACATATATATGCACACTGTATTCTTACAATAAAATAAGCTAGAGAAAAGAAAACTATTAGGAAAATAGTAAGGAAGAGAAAATACATTTATAGTACTGTAAAAAAAATCTACATATAAATGAACTTGTGCAGTTCAAACCCATATTACTCAAGGGCCAGCTATATTTCCAAATACAGAGAATCATGGTAGCATTCCTACCTAAAGAAGGATGAGTGTGAATCCAACCTTGCTATCAACAAAGTAATTGAAAGTGAAAGGTAAATGATCGGTCCAGAACTGTCACAGACAGTATAGCTGGGGATGCCCAGGGCACTCTCAACCTCACCAAACCCCCAGAGGAGTGCTTTCCACACCAAGAACACCTCAAAATGCCTTTTGTCCACTCTATTCCTACTCCAACAGCTGCTGGCTTCACAGCAGAGATGAGAACTCTTCATCAATTCAACAAATAACCATTGAACACCGCCACATGTCAGGCAGACTAGACAAAGACCCCACCCCTCACTGTTCGGTAGAGGTAAGTAGATTTTTTTAAAAAAAACACTTCTTTTCTTTATTCATTTATCCAATAAGCATTTCTTAAGCAACTCATCAACTACTCTGATAAGAGGGAAAAAAATATATCCATAAATAAGATATGGATCTCTCCCTCAAAAAAAAGAAAAACCAAAAAAAAGTAGAGCATAATGGAATTCATTAGAAAATATCAGTATGACAAAGTATCATGCAAGTAAAGAGGAGGCATCAGATAAATTTGCCTGGATAGCACCACACAGACGCCATAAACTGGGCCATGAAGAATTGGCAGGAGTCCCCAGCACCTAAAACAAGGCACAGCACATAGCAGATTTTTAATAATTAGTGGTTAAGTGAATGAATGATGTATTTCTCAAGTAGTCAAAGGGAAGACCACCCAGGTAAAGATGTCACAGTGTGAACAAAGGCTCCAGGAAATATTGCTCAAGCAGTGATGAGTGAGCAATTCATTGTAAAGAGAAGAAAGAGAAAGACAGAATGCCAGTGTGGAGGCATGGAGAGAAGGGACTTGAAGATCTTGCCAAGAATGTGGACTGTGTCTCAAGGACCAATAATTTTTCAAAAGCAGAACACTTCTTTAAAACAGAATCTTGCAAGAAACCCAACTATAATGAAATTGACCAAAGTAGAGCTGTCCTACGTGAAACAAGGATAGGACCTGACCCCTGCCCTCTGGCCACATCTCCCCATCTAGGCACTGCTGGGGTACCCAGCCTGCCCCTTGGAACACTTTTTGAAAAGCAGTGCCATGGTCAGTGGGTCATTATGGAACATCATTGGACATGAGAATGTAAGTTTTGATGGAGCAGTTAGGATGCTATTGGACTTGTTCAAGCACAAAATAATGAGGACTTAAATTAGACCAGCAACAATGGTACTGAGATGGAAGATAAAGAGATTTTGAAGATGGAATCCTTAATAGGTATGGACTTTCTCTTCAGGGAAAATAATTTCACCTCTGGCACATCTAAATTTGAATATTTTAAAATGGTGATACATACCAAAGTACATTATAACTGTTACTGTGGCCACCACATTCCCACACTTGCAAAAGTTTGTGAAAAAAATACAAATTCCTCTGCAATAACTACTTAAAATGTGGCTCAGTTCTCAGAACATAGGTTTTGGGGCTCTAAGAGGAGCAAATAAATGGAAGATTGAGAAAAACAGCAAAAGGGAGGGCGCAGATAGGAGACATCCAGTACTCCCTTAAGTTACTAATGAGAGGGATCAATTTTTGTGCAATAATCAGAGTTATGGTGAACAGCGACCCTTCCCCACACCCCCTTAAATATAAGCATTCAAGTGTTTTTCTTAAAAGTCATATAAAATTCATTATGGTTCACTTATATTTAGATATAATTGCTGATTAAAGGTCCCTTGTGAGTAGAAAACCTGTGATTTAAGGAATCTACAAATTATGGACTGGGTAAAAACAAAGATATATGCTCTTGCAAATAAGCTAATGGAAGAGAGGCAGCAAAGGGGAGCTGAGAAGCCAAGGAAATTCACATGATGAAGATAGCTGGCATTTAGCCAAAAGTGAAAACTATAAATATTAATCAGATGAGAATCAGTGTCACTTTACCGCAAGAATGTTCTGTAATTAAAAGGGTGGGTATTGTGCTGTGCATGTTAGCACAATTGCTGCCAATAATATCAGATGCCAGCAGCTCCTGAGTGCTGGAGAAAACACAGATTCCTAAAGATGTCACCTACCAGAAAGTTTACTGCATACACATGAGCCATTTATGTCAAATTCAAATGATACTTGAAAATAAAGGAGGAACAAATACCAGGGCTTCAAGATTGTGTTTCTGTCTTTAAACAAAAACAAAAGACAAGGAAAGAAATATTTATTGGGCAACTATTTTATGCCAGGCATTTACCAGACACTTCCCATCCATCATGTCATTTACTCTGTACCTCAAACCTGCAGAAAAGGTGTCATCATAATCACATTTCAAAGATGCATAAGTTCCAAAGTTGGCCCTTTCATCCAGAGTGTGACTCTGGGTGTGTCTATAGTGGAACAGAGGAGAAATGTCCCTGGCATTGGTAAAGTGACAAGGTCACGAGATTAAGGTGCTGAATGGATTATCCATGTGAGCAGTGATCCTTCCAGGAAGCTGATGACCTTTGAAGTGGATGGGAAGTCTTGGAGGGAGGGCCAAAGCTCTCATTTGGGGAAATCAGCAGTGACTCTACTCAATGGTCAGGCAAAGGATGTTTAGCAACATTCCAAGAGTGTCAAATGAAGTTACTGGGCATCAGAGCAGTAATGCTTGAAAGAGGCAGAAGGGACAAAAATATGTTGCTCCCTTCTTTCCTTTGTGCCTGGACACAGATGGGCAAGGATGGAAACATACACCACAGGAGAGTGCAAAAGCAGTCATCTCTTCCGAGGAATACATGGTTTTACTTAGGTCAGAAGTGGAGGTATCTTTGAATGAAGAGGCCAAGAATGTAGAGGTCACTTTCTTATCTCTCCCTTGCTTATTATCTAAAATCCAAATACTATATTTAAGGGGCCTTCAAGCCTTTCAAAAGATGATCTTGTCCACCAGTGCCCTGGCAAGTGTTTAATGACCCGAGAGGAGAAAGCCCTGATTTGTAGCATCTGCCAATTTCCCTGGTGTCAACACTCCTACCATGACTGACCTCAGCTTCCACTGTGACATCAGTGAGTGCCGAGTTGGGAAAAGACCAGCCCTGACAAGCCAGTGCAAACTGGCCCCAGCACACCACTGCCCTTGTTTATTTCACGTCCCCCTGGCACTTCCCCGCTCTGCATGCTTATTCAGAGGTAGGGCTGCTAACTTCGGTGGCTGTATGTTGCATGACTCTAGGAGAGTCATGTTCATCACAGTCATCACTGATACATATATGTAATATGACAGCTTTCCTTCAGATGGCTGGTAAGTATAGAGTACAGGAAATTGTCCCAAATTTGCACAGAGGCATCATTTGGTTGCCATGCTGCTCACAGACCACATACTGGAAGTCACAGCCAAATCCATCCCACAGGCACCCTTTCTTCAGCTCACACTGCATTTAAAAACATTTGTTTTTTAAAAACTAGCTTGCCATTTGTCTATCTGTGGCCCCTTGGCTGCTTCCATAATTTGGCTATAGTAAATAATGCTGCAATTAACATAGGGGTACATGTATCCTTTTGAANCCCTAGGGGTCAGTGCTCAAGCAGAAGTAATTGAGTGGGGGTGGATATCGGTCATCATCTGATTGGCAAGAGACCGTGCAAACTTGCTTTAACCTCACCAGGAGTTTTCTCGACTAGTGGGCTCAGAATGGCTCCCAACAAATTAGTGTTTTCATATTAGATGGAGAAAAAAGATATTGTGTACACACACACACACACACACACACACACACACAGGAATATTATTCATCCATAAAAAAGATACTATATCCAACTATATACACACACAATGGAATATTACTCATCCATAAAAAAATAACAAAATCTTGCCATTTGCAACATGGATGGATCTAGAGAGTATAGTGCTAAGTGAAATAAGTCAGTCAGAGAAACACAAATAGCATATGATTTCACTCATATGTGGAGCTTAAAAAACCAAAGAAATCAGCAAAGGAAGAAAGAAAGAAAAAAGAGGGACAAACCAAGAAACAGACTCTTAACTATAGAGAATACATTGCTGGTTACCAGAGGGGAGGTGGGCGGGAGGTTGGCTGAGGTAGGTGACAGGGATTAAGGAGGACACTTGTGATGAGCACTAGGTGTTGTATGAAAGTGATCAATCACTGTATTATACACCTGAAACTAATATGACCCTGCACGTTAACTAACTGGAATTTAAATTAAAAACTTAATAAAAATAAAAACTAGCTTGCCAAAATTAAAAAATAAGAAAACAAAAATACAGGATTTCTAGGTTCTCTGGGGAAAATCAGAGCAGGCTGCAGTGTTAAATAACAAATGGAAAGTGCCTCTGCCTACAAAAAGCCAGTTATTCAGGGGATGTCAGATCCTTCAGCCCACCCTGGCTGATATTTTGTACTCAATATTTTTACTGTGACATCCTGGAATCCAGGAAACTCCTCCCTTACTTTCTGTCAGTTTCTAGAAAAATCTTTCCTCCTCAGGGCCTTGCACGTGCCATTCTTCTTCCTGAAACACTCCACTCCCCACCCCCTTCACTTGGCCAGCTCCTACTCACCCTTGCATTCCAATCAGCATCTCACCCAGACTTCCAAATAGCCTTCAACCTGCTTAGACCCATGCCATGTGCCACTGAAGACTCAGAGTGATCCTTTAAAATGCAAATCAAATCATGGCACAGGGTAATCATAATGAGACACAAACTCCTTAAAATGGTCCCTAACAGGCAGCATCTGGGTGGCGCAGTCGCTTGAGTGTCCAACTTCACCGCAGGTCATGATCTCCCAGTCGGTAAGTTCAAGCCTCACATAAGGCTCTGTGCTGACATCTCAGAGCCTGGAGCCTGCTTCGGAATCTGTGTCTCTGCCCTTACCCTTTTTTTATAATGTTTTATTTATCTCTGAGAGAGAAAGAGAGAGAGTGAGCAGGGGAGGGTCAGAGAGAGAGGGAGACACAGAATCTGAAATAGGCTCCAGGCTCTGAGCTGGCTGTCAGCACAGAGACCGACGTGGGGCTCGAACCCACGAACTATGAGATCATGACCTGAGCTGAAGTCAGATGCTTAACTGACTGAGCCACCCAGGTGCCCCTTAAAAAAATTTTTAATGGTGCTTAAAGGACTATGTGATTTGAACACTTTCCCCATTCTTTAGTCCCACTGTCTCCCTTTCTCCTTCACACACACCACAATTGTACTCTTGCCATCTAGAACATTCTTTCCCAAATCTTCATAGAGCCTACACCCTCGCCTCATTCAGGTCTCAGCACAACTCAACTGCATATCTTCAGATAGGTCTTCCCTGGACATCCACATAAAACAGGCCTCCTCCCCCACCAGCCTCCCTTCAGCTATTCCCTGTCACATCCCTTTGTGACTTATCTTAGATACCCCCCCAGACCTCCACATCAGAATTCCCAGCGGTGGGACCTGTCAATCTATACTTTCATTAAGCTCCCCCTGATGTGCACCCATTGGGGAACACCTTGTCTAATGGTATAATGGAAAGAAGGAGGAAAGAATATCCTGCATGTTAAGGAATGCTGTGGTTCATTGTTAGTGTTTTGTTCCTCCTGAGCTTCTGTGGTTCAGTTTTACACTGATCACAAACCCACAAACCCAGCCTAATTTTGTGGCAATAAATTGCTATCTTATCCTTGCCCATTTTGGAGAACCTGTTAGAAACAAAAGCAAAAGGTCCAAAAATCCCTTTGAAAAAGTAAAGTGTGAAGCGAAGGATAGACACTTAGAGGTGAACTCAACAAACTGATAAGGCGGGGGAAACACAGACCTCCGTTAAAAAGAAAGCTGGAGTTTCTGTGAGCACTTAAGAAGCCTGGGAAAATGTCTAACGTCATGAAGAATTGTAAGACTGAGACCTTACTTGAGGATTATGAAAATACAAAGATAGAGGAAAAAAAGACAAAAAGTAGCCATAAGATCAGCAAAGCTCCTAAGTCCTGTGAGTGGAGAGACAGTTTGACCTGTCAGGGAGAGCCTGGGAATCATGGAGAAGTTATTTCCTAGCAGCTCTGCAAACTTTTGAGTTTGTCTGAGTAGCATTGAAGCCACTGGAGATGCCATTTTTATGATACGCCTCCAAATGTAAGCCTTAGGCATGAAAAAAAAGTCCCAAGCCAAATTTGAAAGCCCACAGCCAATAATGCAATTCAATCATTACATGATTGACGGTATTACAATTGTCCAGAACACTGGTAGGAAGAAATGTCACTCTTCTCTGAAAACAGCCTCCATCTCTCTATCTCGACAGAATCTTTCCTAGAACCTTTCCTTTTTTTTGTGTGGAAATTACAGTTATTTAAAAATATATGCATCTTCCCTTCTACACTAGAAGTTCCTTTAGGGTAACGTAATCCTGAAGGGTCAATAACCAAAGCACTGGAGGCAGAGATGCCTGGTTTCAAATCCTGGGTTGGCCACTTGCCAACTGTATGACCTTGTGAAAATAATTTGACCCCTCTAAGTGTTAATTCCCTCATCTATAAAAAGGTAGTGATGATTTAAGAAATTTAGCAATCGTTAATATTTATAGATGCTTCTGCACCAGGTAGGTGCTAAGTGATCTAAATGTTTTAGCCAAACCCCATAAGAATCCTTTGAGACAGCTATAAGTTATTCTCCCCATAGATGAGGCAAACTGAGGCTTAAGAATGTTAAGTAACTTGCTGAGGATCACACAGCCAATAAGTGATTGAGATGGTATTTAAACCCCGTGTATTGAATACTAACTTGAGGAAATGCTTGTAAAGAACTCAGAACAGCAGTTGTGTGCCTAGAGTGAGCTTGTCAGAGATTCCTCATGCCCCTTCCCACCTGTGCCTTTCAGGTGGGAATTAGCAACTCTAAACATCACGGATGATGTTCCTTTGGGGAAATGCTCATCCTGATGAGGTTTTGCGGTGATGTTAGGGGGTCTGGAGCTGACGACCAACAAAGAACCAAGAACTCTTGAAGAGGTCTTAGGTGCAAAAAGGTGATTTTATTAAAGCAGGGGATAGGACTTAGTGGCCAGAAAGAGCTGCCCTGGGGTTGTGAAGAGTGACTCATATACTATGAAGTTGGGGAGGTAAAGTCAAAAGGGAGGCCTCCAGAGGGACTTTGATATGCTAAAGAGGACTCCTAAATTACCTGGGGCCTTGCTGTTGTCAAGCTAAGGTTGTTTTCCCTCTAGTAAGGCATTAATTTTAGGGGTGGGGGGCTCTGGAGAAATGTTACATTCCATTTTGTCAATGGGCTGCAGGTTATGAGGAGATTTATTTCTACCTGCCTTTTCCTTCTTGTCTTTGTTCCCCACATCACTATGGAGGGGAGGGTGATATTAGAACCCCAGGAAACTGAGTCTAGAGGTTTCTGGAGATTAAGCTATTGATAAAATGGCCCTTTGCTTATAATTTACCAAAACATTTGTAAACTGATGGAGACCCACGTCTTATATGGCTGTGATCTCTATCAGTTGGCCATTTGTTTTCTTCCCTCTCCTTTGTCCTTGGGCAGCCAGGAGTGCCTGAGGAATACCACACATAACCCCCTTGCGGGGGGAGCAGCGGGGAGAGGGGGCGCTAGCTTGCACTTTGTCCTCAGCCTGCCCCAAGCTCCCGTCATCAATCCTCTGCTCTCCGTTCTTGTGTCCAGTGGGGTTTGTGTCCCAGAACTGGAACAATAACTGGTTCAGAGAAGGACGTGTGGCCCCAGCCAGGCCGAGGAGAGTCAGGATGTTCACATGAACCCTAAGGAAAATGGGAAGAAAAGGGAACTCGCTTTCCACAGAGGCTAAACTGACAGAATAGAAACCTGTCGCTACATTTGGCCATTTCTTGCCATTGAATGAAAAGAGTATGAAGCCACAGGGAGGGAGGCAGAGCCAAGAAAGAGTTCCCTGAAGACATGACTTCATTCATAGCTGATCCAGCCATGCCTAGAGTTGGATATGCCCCTGAATTTGTTTCATGAGCCAATACCTTCCTCTCTTTGCTTAACCCTATCTGAGTTGGGGTTTCTTTGCAAGTGAAAAAGTTCTGAATAATAAAGCAAGCTCTATGACCAGCCTTCCTCTCAATAAAATAACAACGACAATAATAATAATAATGACAACAACAATTTCACTGAACTTAGGAAATGAGCTCTTTCTCTGAGCACAAACTATAGTCCATCCCTGGATCTGGATCCAGGGGACTCTAAATTGGAAAGAAAACTAAGACAACCAAAATATATTTGAACTCAATTTATGCACAGAAAGAGTATTCAGTCCTTTAACAAATATTCATTGAGCACCAACGGCATCCTGGGTCAGTCAGCGTGCTAGGCGCTGGGACATGACCCTGAACAAGAGGCACTGTCTGCCAGATGCTCACACCCTAGTGGAGAGAAATAGAAAATAAGCAAGGAAGTACTACATCATGTGGTGGCATATGTTTGGGAGAAAAATGAAGCAAGATGAGGGGGATGGGGCATGTGGGATGGGCCCATAAGGAGAGGCCTCTCGTCCACACAGAAAGCAGAAGTGAGGGGAAGTCACGCAGCTCTCTGAGGGAAAGGTGTCCCCGGAAGAGGACAGCCTGACAGCAAAAGCCTCAAGGTGGGAATGCACAGGACAGGGCTATGGAACAGCTAGGAAGAATCCATTGGAGGTAAAGTCAGAGCTAAAAGGAGCCCAGATCCCGTAGGACCTCCTAGACACTGTAAGGACTTGACTTTGACTCTGAATGAGTTGGGAGCCATTGGTAAGTTTTAAAAAAAGGAGAGCTGTTGACCTCATGTCATTTGTTTATTAACGTTTATTTATATTTGAGTGAGAGAGAGAGACCAAGCAGCCGAAGGTCAGAAAGAGGGAGACGCAGAATCCGAAGCAGGCTCCAGACTCCGAGCTGTCAGCACAGAGCCTGACACAGGGCTGGAACTCACAAGCCGTGAAATCATGACCTGAACCGAAGTCAGATGCTTAACTGACTGAGCCACCCAGGTGCCCTTCGTGTCTTTTAAATTTCCTGTATGGAAAACAGTTTGGGGTGGGGGTGGGGGGGTTGCTGGGAACTGGATGGACAAGTTCAGAAGCTCAGAGATGCTGTACCAATTCTACACAAGCTCTTAGATGGAAATAGTATAAAACCTCTAAATCCAAACAGTCTGCTAGAAGATGAAGAACTGAGTATTGAAAAACAATTCTGAATTCTCAAATAACCCCCCAGAGATAGAGTTCAAAACCATAGCACATAAATAATTATTATTTTAGTCCCTGATAGTTCCAGACCAGTGGCTCTCAATCAACGGCCATTTTTCCCCCCGGAATACATCTGGCAATGTCTGGAGACCCTGATGGTTGTCACAAATGGCAGGGGGAAGGAGGGGAGAGAGCTACCAGCATCTTGTGGGTGGAGGCCAGGGAGGTCGCTACACATCCACAATGCCGGAGACAGCCCCCCGCAACAATGAATCATCCAGCCTCACATACCAATAGCGCTGAGGTTGAAACACCCCAGTCTACAGAATGTAAAGATTCATTGTTCTCAGTTTTCGTGTTAGTGATTCTTAAACTGGCACTAAATATGAAATCAGAGAAGCACAGACCCAGTTGGATTCTTTTCCCCTTTGGCTAATCATTTGAAAGACAAAAGCTGTCACTGCTGTTTTACAATGAAGAACAACTTCCTGAAAAAGAACTAAATACTTAGTGGCCTATGCTGTCCGATAGATCATTAGGAAAAGAAGTGACAGAAGAATATTCCTCAGTTTGTAACAGGAAGAAGACTTAATTTTTTTTTAATATGAAAATGTCATTCCAGGGAAACAAAACTACCTGGCACAGAATTTGCTTTGGGGAGGAAAATGCCTTTGAAAACCCAACTAGTCGTATAATTAAGTGATAATGAATTCAGAGAGTTGGACTTTGTGCTCCATTCCAGCACGTTGGAGTTGAATCTGAGCTTGAAAAGCTAAATCCCTCAGTGCTCTGGCCCCTCATCAGTGAAGTGCAAATCAAGGCCTTTAACTGCTACAGAAGGGGTGTTTCCAAAAAAAAAAAAAAAAAAGTGTGAACTACAAATATTATGTTTTCCAACTGCCTGCTTTTTAATGATAGGCTAGGTTGTAGATGCAAACCATATTGGATAAAAAGAAATGTTTCCTAGGAACAAGAAAGCAAACTATCATATGTGATGTTTTCTACACAATGGAATGATAATCTATTTCTTAAAAAAAAAGAGAAAGAAGGTATTAATTTCCATTTTGTATGGACAAGAGGAATGCTTTCTGGATTTTTAACTCACCGACAATTTCACCAAGAGAAAGGCTAAATAGCATTTTTATCTGTGCTGTAGCTAACCGCATGTGTAAGAAAGATGTGTGACAGCATCAGATTGAGCTTTTCGCTTGGTTATGGAGATGGTTAATCTTTGAAAATTTGTTTTCAAAGTTTACAAAAGTTTACAAAACTTTAAAAATTATTGCAATGAATAGAGGACCTGTAAACATAAGGAATTTATAATGATGAATTATTTAATATGTTATTCTAATAATTAAAGGACATAATATAACCAACCTGTGGACAGGCAGTCCTTCAAGGAAGTCACTATCGTTTGATGCTTTTATCTTGATATTTAAAAACAAACCAAAAGTTAAAGAGATGGAAATTTCTTTTTTTTTAACCAATTGGTATTTTCTCAAAAAAGTACCAAAACAAAAATTTCACATGCAAAAAATGTAGGAGGTAAGCCCAATGGGAAGCAAAATAGACAGCCTAATACATGTTCAAGGTCATGTAACATTTTTATAAATAGGTAGACTTAAATGTCTGAAGAGAAATAGGGCTCGATAACAAAAGGGTAAACAAATGGCAAAAGCAGTGAGTGTCATATTTATCAGATAAACACCAATTTGTATCTACCAGGTTCATTAGAGAGCACAGTTCTCACCTAGTTATGACCACAGATACGTGCCACGGTGCAACAAGTCCTTCCAAAAGAATCAGTCAGCACGAGTCTATTCAGGAGACCACCATAGGGGACCAGGATAGCAGTTGGCCCAGGCTGCTATTCCCTGCCCAGTGACAACATGGTAAGAGGAGGAAGAAGTTGGGGCAAACCAGTCTGGTGATACAGTACAACAGATCTGATAGACATTTCTCTTTTGTAATTATGTACACATCCAAAGCTGTCTGCCTGAGAACTTTCTGGGTGATACAGGCAAGTAGCTTCTACTGCTGGGTCTGGTCAAACCAGTAGAATGAATTAACCATGGAGTTGCATGTCCACAGTGGCCCACCTTCACTGCAAGTCAACATCCCCACACTGACAAAGCTATGGATCGGGAAGCTCGCAACCTGCAGCCCGGATGACTACCCATGAGATTTGGGCAGAAGTAGTCAAAGCTATAGCCGCAAGAGCAGGGCAGGAAGGAGGCCTTTAGGATGCCTTTGCCAATGCCAAACATGAAATGTAGTCAGCCCTCCTGAAGTTCAAGAGTGACATCATCCACCTGATGGATGGCCCACAAATTAAATGGACCACTTCAGGTGAGTGGTTAGACAGTCAAATGAACTAAAACTTCTTTTCTGGTTTTTTTCTGATTAGAAGACACCCATAGGACAGTCCAGTAGCACAAGAGAGGCTGGCCTATGGGAAATGTATTACCTCGAGCTTTGAATTATTGATTTTTTTAATGGGAATGTGTTTCCTCTCAAATTGGATTATATGTTTCCTATATTTCTCAGTTATCAACTTCCCATACCCAGTATTTAGCATTTAAAGACAGACTTAAAAAATAATAAAAATTAAAAAGCAAAAATAAAGACAGACTTTAGTGAGGCCCTGCTTAGAGAAAAGAATAGTCATAGATGACACTTTTTTAAGATTTAGAAGAAAATTCATTGGTAATAATTTTAAGTAATTTCTTCTGAAAGAGCATATAAATTAACGGCACCTTTGTAGGTTATGCCTCTGTGTTTTTCCCTTTGGTATTTTTTTTTTAAATCATGGTGAATCAGAAGGCAAAACAAATTTATGAGCAATATTTAGAAGGCAATAGTAATATTTTAATATCATTGAAGACCTAGCATAAATTAAAGCACTTTTCATCAGAATATAAGGGTTAGAGAAATTGTAAATTGGGAGAAAGATGCACAGATGTAACTTTGAACTCCAAGCCATAAACCAGCTCATAGGCCTGCCCTAGTCTAATGCCAAGACAGGCAGAGTTCTTGGTGGCAAACAACAGAATCTTCCTTGACTGGTTTAAGGAGAATAGGCATTTACTGAAAGTTATATAAGGTAACTCATAGAGTCTTTGAGAGGGGCAAGAACCCAGAACCCGAAGTGAGGAATCCCAGGCATCCCATGGTATTCTTTAATGAAACATCACTACCTCATCTGTTCAGCATCCCCTCCTTGCAGAAGACACCAGAGATTTCCATGGTTGTCTAGACAAAGTGGACACCATTGTCCCATAATACCCATGTCAGGCCACCTCCTCCCACTGCTGTCTTCTGAGTTGAGTCACACATGGACGGGCCCGCTTAGGAGAACCTGTCATATACAGACATCCCAGGTGCAAGAGAGTCCAAGGCCATGAGGTTTTTGCCTTCTACCTTGAGAAGAACTGATAGGTGAGAAACTATCAAAATGAACAAAGAATGTCCAGAGATGGCAGGTAGCTGTAAATGATAAAAGTTCAGCATGAATCCCAATCTGCCTTTTCCATCCATATTTTTCTCCCCAAACCCCCTATTCTCAGCAGCCTGGTCTCTTTATTACTCCTTATGCTTCCTACCTCCCAGTTTTACAATACGAGACTTATTTAATCTGCTTACTCAAGATCACACAACTACTAAGAAGTAAAGGCTGGATTTGAGCCTAAGTCTATTCCGAGATCCAGAGTCTGCATCTCCACCATGTGCTGAGAGTAGATTTAAAGTCTATCCTTCACCACTGTCCCCAAGTATCAAATACAAGGCACTCAGCAACATGTCCTAAGCAGATACCAATTTAATTTATTTCAACAGTTGTGCTTTTTTCTTTTCAACACTTATGTATTTATGCTTAGAAGAGAATCTTAGCTCAACCATTTAGAAAGTATGTGACATTGGGCAGATTACTAAACCCTCTGAGTCTGTTTTCCTCCTCTACAAAGTGGGAATGACGACATTCTTGGAAACAGGGCACAAGCCTAGAGTGGAATAGACACATAATGAATATAAGGTCCACACATGAACAAGCCTTGTGCTTTAATGGAGTAAGCAGATACCTAGCATGTGATTTCCAAGGTCCCAGGAAACCCTCCCACCCCTCAACAAGCCCCTGATACACACACACACACACACACGCACACACACACGCACACACACATCCCACAGACACATCTGCTCACTGAAACTGGAGTCAGGGAGATGCTGAGATCCAGCCATGAGAAATGAGTTTGACAAGACCATAGATTTGAATAACACAAATTGAGGCAGAAGTGGTAGCTATAAGACCTCATTCTGAGAGCAGTTGTACAGGAACAGGAGGGAACGAGGCAAAGGATGCTGACAGTCTGGTGGTGGCAGGAGATGGATGCCAAAAAGTAGCACCTGGAAATAATAAGTGGGGAGGCAGCTGCTGAAGTAGCCCAGATATTCTCAAAGTGACAGATGACAAGCTCCATCTGACCAATGTGTAGAGTGGGCCGCAAGTAAAAATAACCCGTATCATAGGGATTATAAGATAGGGTTACAGAAGACTGGAAACCCTGATGTGACGTGCCTGCATCGCTTTATAAGGGGAACAGACTACTCACACCCCCCCTCCAGGGCAAAGAGAGTCCCAGGTAAGAGGGGCAAGAAGGGATGCAGCGGAGATATCTGGGCCTCAGGCACAGAGGGTTGAATTCATTTCTGGCCAATGAAAACCCCTCCTATGTTTCCTTCCTGATTTCTTTCTTTTTTTTTCCACAAAGACTACTCTTCTATCCTCAACAGGTCAGCTTGGCAACCAGTCCCATTGTTATGAAGATATGAAAAGAGATTGTGTCTAGCAGGCACCTGAGGCTAGATCAGCACAAAACTATCACTCTCAGAGAGGAAAATAACCCCCACTTTGAAAGATGTTAGTCTGAAGGACCGTGTTTGTGTAGTGAGGTTATCGCCTTCATCCAATATGGTTCACTATCGATACTAAGAAAACTAATCTTCTCTTCTAAAGATGGTCCACCCATTGTTAGAGTTCAGTCATTTCCTGTGGTGGCTCGCAGTCACCTGGAAGTCTACGGGGCTTTTGCAAGAACTCATAATAAATTTATCTGAGCACTGTGCCTTTAGGCAGAAAGAATAAGGGACTCATCATTTTTTAAATGTTCATTTATTTTTGAGAGAGAGAGAGTGGGGGGTGGGAGGCAGAGAGAGAAGGAGACAGAGAATTCCAAACAGGCTCCTCACTGTCAGTGCAGCACAGAGCCTGACACAGGGATCAAACTCACAAACTGTGAGATCATAACCTGAGCTGAAATCAAGAGTTGGACGCTTTGACTGACTGAGCCACCGCGGTGCCCCTGACCCATTATTTTTATCTAACTACCTATGTATGTGGATGAGTTATGATTAATTAGAGACAGATTCAACAAACTACAAACTACTTTAAAATAATGAAGGGGTGCCCTTATTCCAGAAGCTTGACAACTCCATGTTTTAAATGATAATGTAAAATGATAATTGCTTAATAATTTCTATACACTGAGTGCCTACATGTATTATCTTAAACCTCTCAACAATTCTGCAAAAAAGTATTATTAGTCTTATTTTAAAGGTAAGAAACCAGGGGTGCCCAGGTGGTTCAGTCGGTTGAGCGTCTGACTTTGGCTCAGGTCATGATCTCGTGGTTCGTGAGTTCAAGCGCTCAGTCGGGCTCTGATCAGTCTGTGCTAACAGCTCAGAGCCCGGAGCCTGCTTCAGATTCTGTGTCTCACTCTCTCTCTGTCCTTATCCCACTTGCACTCTGTCTCTCTCTCTCTTCCAAAAAATAAATAAACATTTTCATTCATTCATTCACTCATTGGACAGTCATCTGGGGATATGGCATGTGCCATAAACTTCGGGTAAACATAGCTGTTTTCCAAGCCCTGCTCCTCAAAACACTTTTCTTCTGCCAATTTAATTCAATTATTCTTTCCACTCAGCTTAAGCAGGTTTAGAGTAACAGAATCTGACCATGTCTTTTAGCTTATTTTCGCAGTCCCTAAAACCCAAGCTGCCTATCCTTTTTCAAGGATTTCTTGTTCTTTTATCACCTGTTTGTTCTCTAGCCTTTAACTCACCTACAAAGAAAGGTGAAAGAGGAGACAAGTCCATTGACTTGCATCGCCTCCAGAAGCCCAATCCCTTCTTTCTGCCCAGGAGAGCTGGGATCTATAAAGCGGAATCAAAATGCCAGCAAAAACAGGACTCCACCACATCCAGCCATGCTTCCTTGAGGCACGGAGTGGGGGCAAGAGAGAAATGTGTGGTCACATTTTCCTTGTGTGCCCTTTTTGCTCCCAAACCAGGAGACATGCTTTCCTTTCCTCCCCATGCACCCTCCCCCAATCACAGCGAGTAACATCTCACCCTGGGCAAGTCCTCCCATTAAAATGCCACCTGTGAACAAACCCAGCAAAGCCAGGCAGCCATTAATCCCGCCACTTCTCAAAATGACTGCCAGCCCCATGGCACAGTAAGGCTGGACCCAACCAACTCTGATTTCTCTGAAATGTATGATTCGCTAAGAACATCTATCTGTCACGATAGCCCAGGCCATTCCCTGACAGGATGTCTCATGATGAATGAGTGCTCAGAGACAGAATGGACAGGAGTACTGTCCCCAGATCCATCAACAGATAGAACGTGGGTGAAAATAAGTTCTGTGATGGGACATCTCCAGGACATATTTTCAGGGACACCTGTGATGCTACAGCAATAAGGGAAGCTCAGCATCCTCAACATCTGCATCTGGTTTTGATCAGGGTTGCCCTCTCCTGAGTCCAAGGGATGCCAATGACAAAACACACTTGGCCCAGCTGCTAAATTAACTATTAGATCCATTACATGGAGTTCTAGAGTCTTTATTTTGTAATGTTTATTTCTTTTTGAGAGAGAGAGAGAAAGAGAGAGAGCAAGGGGGAAGGGCAGAGAGAGACACACATAGAATCTGAAGCAGTCTCCAGGCTCCAAGCTCTCAGCACAGAGTCTGATGCAGGGCTAGAACTCACAAACTGCAAGATCATGACCTGAGCCAAAGTCAGACGCGCTTAACCAACAGAGCCACCCAGGTGCCCCAAATTCCTGAGTCTTAAAGAAGCAGTATGGCAAATGCCTGTTGAGGTAGCAATTCAGCTCCTCCAGGAATTCTTCTTAATGTATGCCAAGATTTGGCTATAGGGTGACCACGGTGTGATGATGATAGTGGTGGTGGCAGTGGTTGACAGATGGCACTGGTCTATCTATGCACTTTGTGTATATTAACTCAGATTGTCTTCACAGCAACCCCATCAGGTAAGTGCGGTTATTATTACCACTTCACAAAGGAAGAAACCGAAGTAGTGAAGGAAATGCTCAATATCAGAGAGTAATGAGAGGCAGAGCTGGGGTGTGGTGGCAGTCTTTCCTGAGACGGCTGTCCCAGCCAGCGACGCTGGTTTCTCCAGTCATCCACATGCACTTCATTCTTCAACTGTGCAGAACTTCCAATGTTATATCTTTGAGTCCTCAACCAAAAAATGATAGAGAATCCATAATAATATTCTTATAACAAAATTACAAAGCCACCTTTGAGAAGTAACAAAATCCTTGGTCAGAATAAAACATGGTTGGGCTTTTTTCCCAAGCACATTTAAGCTACTCTGGCTTATGACAAACACCTTCCTGCTATACCCCCACCTGGTGGAGGGTGAGAACATCTTTCTCATGCCTCCTTTTATAAGAGCTCTGGTCCCATTCAAGAGGGCTCCATCCTCATAAGCTAACCACCTCCTAAAGACCTCACCTCCAAATATTATCACATGGGGGATTAGGTCTTCAATACGTGAAGTTTAGAGGGACACAACTTTCACTCCACAGCACCAAGACTCAAAGAAGTTAAAAAAGTTCAAAGTCGGGGCGCTTGGGTGGCTTAGTCGGTTAAGCGTCCGACTTTCGCTTAGGTCATGATCTCGCGGTTCGTGGGTTCGAGCCCCGCGTCGGGCTCTGTGCTGACTGCCAGCTCAGAGCCTGGAGCCTGTTTCAGTCTGTGACTCCCTCTCTCTCTGACCCTCCCCTGCTCACGCTGTCTCTCTCTCTCTCCTAGAAATAAATAAAACATTAAAAAAAAAATTAAAAAAAAAAAGTTCAAAGTCACACAGCCAATAAGTAAGTGGTAAAGCCAAAGTTCAAAGTGTCCAGACCCCAAATTCAATGTTCTTTCTACTGTGTAATGTTTCCAAAGGATTATGAGCTTGCAAAAAAAAAAAAAAAAGAAAGAAAAGAAAAAAGAAAAAAAAGCACCGGGGCATCTGGGTGGCTCAGTTGGTTAAGCATCCGACTTCGGCTCAGGTCATGATCTCACAGTCTTGAGTTCGAGGTCATGATCTCACAGTCCTTGAGTTTGAGCCCCAAACTGTGCTGACAGCTCAGAGCCTGGAACCTGCTTCAGATTCTGTGTCTCCTTCTCTCTCTGCCCCATCCATCACTTGTGCTCTGTGTCCCTCTCTCTCAAAAATAAATAAAGACATTTAAAAAAACAACAAAAGCACCAATTCCAACTGAATCTAATATTTTGTCCCATGACCTTATGAGAACCAATGAATGCCTCTCCTCCAGGGACTGAGAGCATCCATGAAGAACACAACCTACCAAAAGAGGCAATTCTTACATCATGTATCCCAGCTCAAATCATCCTGATGCAAATACCACAAGATCCCCACCTTTCTGTTTACTTTTCTCACTCTTCCCATTTACCACTATTAAGAGCCACAAATATTAAGTGTTAATGGATCCCCTATGATTTCTTTTGATAAACAAGGATGTAACTCAAAGGCAGATTTCTTCCAAATGGAGCATCTGAAATGTCAGATTTGTTGATCTTGTCATAAAAGAGCTGTGAGGGCTCAGGCCCCTCACCACTGACCCCTCTCATGGTTTATGAACGATTTCATCTGTATCTCAGCTCATTCTCCATCCCCAGGTATCCACTGCCAGGTAAAGGCTCCAGTCTGCACAGTAGCACCGTATAAACAGTCTGTGCTGAGTGAATACAGTAATCCACAGGTCTGGGCTGGCAGTGGGAGATAGTCAGGGATGGAAGGATTTGAGAATTTGAGCTCCACAGACCACTGGGTTTCTCTGGAGAATGAGAGGGCATGAGCCCTGCTTTTCAGAACCCTGACAGCTGTAATATATGCATGTGCACTGACCATTTCAATCTATAAATTGCAGAAACCTGATTTCTCTTACGACATATGGCTATGTCACTGGGGGAGTGAGACCAATCTTCTCTTGGGCATCAAACTCTCATCCTCTTTAAAGTTGTTTTGCTGCCCAAAGTTTCCCGATGTGGTCTTCCCCAATGTGGTCACCCTCCTCTCTCACACTTCATTAGATAGCCTTACCCTTCTGACACTGTCAAAATTCTCCCCAGAGACCCACGGAGGGCATCTTAGGACTGAATTTCTTACAATCATCCTGCAGTAGTTTTGCTTCAATCAATATGCTGTGGGCTCGAGTAGTTCAGTGTGGGTTACTGACTTGACTTCAGCTTCAAGAAGTAGCCCGAAGTCTTCTCTCTATACTAACAGAGCTTGTGGAGATGCTGAAAAATAATGGAGCCTGGGGTGGAAACATTGTACCTAAACCCTTTTTCAGAGATTCCTCGGAGGAGAGGCGGTGAGCCCAGCCAGAAGACTCAGAAGAGTCAGGAAGCGGTTCGCAGTATTGCTGAAGGCCCCTGTCCTCTGGAATCCGAACTGTCACCAGCACATGGGGCCCGGCTGACTTATGAAGAGTGGGATGCGCGCTCGTTTGGTATTCTGGAAAGGCACTGGTGTGTGTTGGGGGGCCGAGGCGTGCTGGCGACTCTGGGGTCTGCTAGGCTTTCACTCTCTCCGCCTTGTCCCTGCCTCCCAGCAGGAGCTGACCCGGGCTCCGAAGAGGTTAACTAGCACAAACAGCCGTCATTTGTGCAGAGTGGGAAAGCCCCATGTGTTGCCCCAGCTTCTCTTTATGAGGCATGAGGGGTGGTTTTTCTCTGTTGTTCAGGCCGTTGGCACAAGGTAAGTACTCAGCATGCTTCTGCTTTAGGAGCCGGACGGGCCTGTCTCCAGGCGTGTTCG
>NW_027527827.1:675019-675357 GCF_008692635.1 Crocuta crocuta | reverse complement strand
AAACCCTCCTGTGCCTCAGCTGGGAGAGGCGAGGGGAGAAGGGGGGTAGGGAGAGAAGTTGCGGTGGGGTGGGGGCCAGAGCAGAATAGCGCTTCAGTGTGCCCTGAATACATGCGTTCACCTCGACCTAATCGGTTCAAACGCTCTGTTTTCGGATCCCATCTGCGTATCTCAAGCAAAGTTTGGGGAACAGCTCCCGTCCCATTGTGAGCCCATCATTTTGCAAATCTATTCCCGTCAGAGCTCTCATTATAGCAGATGTCAGCGGAGGAATCTGAACTGTTGGGGACGTCAACCATGAAAAGGAGGGGCAGGGGCGGCTGGCCGCAAACAAAACC
>NW_027527827.1:664550-674973 GCF_008692635.1 Crocuta crocuta | reverse complement strand
ACAATCAAGATGCTGAATCCAGCAATCCATCCCCTCCAAGTTGAAGGATTTGTGACCTGTTCCTAAAAATCATCTTTCTGTGCAACAAAAATTAGTATGTGTCCCTATGGGACAGTCTTTTGCTAACATGTAAAATGGGGCACCGGCTTTTAGTCCGGGCAGCCATGTAAAGAGTTTAAATTGTTAAACTCGGGGTGGGGCGTGGGGTCCTCCTTTTTTCTTTTCTTTCTTTCTTTTCTTTTTTTTTTAAATAAACCCTGCCTTATCCTGGGTTGTGACTAACACAAGACCTCAAAATTTACACATAGGAAGAAGGAGAGAACAATTTCTTTACCCTCTTGTCAGATAAAATCCTCTGGTGGGTTGTGGGTCTGAAGCCGTAGGACTCCCGTCAAGGGCTGCTAAGCTCAGAGCATTTTGTCTAAACTGGGTCTTCTGTCACCCAAAGCAAGCAAACGGCTGCATTTGAAACTGGAAATACTGAGAGCTCTGGGTTTTCTCTGCTCACGATCTCAGTGGTTTGAAAGGCAAGTCCCTCTCACTACATTTTTGGTAAAAGAACATTAACCTGGGGACTATTAAAAATTAGCATTCATCAAAACGTGTTAATTCCTGGAACCTGAGAGATTTCCCTCAATTCCCATGGAATATCAAAGCCCACCAGTGACTTTGTTTGAAGACTGAAGCCCTCGCCAAATCTGCACACAGGAACCTGAGTTAGTCACTTTGAATAGTTCTTTGTTGAAGAGAAGACAAATCCCTAAAAGGGAATCCTGGTTCCTTAAAAGTTTTATTTTAACCAAAACTTTAAAACTGCATTATGAGACACTGTGGGGTTAAAGTTTTGACATGACTCAGGTTGTGATGTTTGGTTGGTTTATTTTTCTATTTTTAAGATCAAATAATTGAGGCTGATTCCAGTGTTGTGGCCTATACACACACCAGATAAATGCACCTATCAATGGAAACCTTTACTGGGCACTGGGTGGTTCAGTTGGTTAAGTGTTCAACTCTTGATTTTGGCTCAAGTCATGATCTCACAGTTCGTGAGTTCAAACCAGTGAGTTCTGACAGCGTGGAGCCTGCTTGGGAATCTCTGTCTTCTTCTCTGGCCCCTCCCCTTCTCTCTCTCAAAAATAAATAAACATAAAAAAAAAAGAATCCTTTACTAGCGCATCCTGTTCTATGCTTCATAGAAACTTGCCTAACTTTCACACCAACAAGGCAGCCAGGCAAATGTTATTATTCCCATTTTATAGTTGAAGAAACTGAGGCCCTCAAAGGTCTACCATTTAGAGTTCTCTCTACTGACCTTAAGCCCAGTGCTTTTCCTCTATACCCTATGTATGAAAAGTCCCATCAATGCTCACATCCATCTGCATCATGGAATACCAATCAGCCACAAAAGAAACAGGTAAAAGAAGAATTTTCGTCAAGATGAGAAAACACAACATATGAAATGGAAAAAACACCTGATACCAAAAGCAGGTGTTGTATGATAGGATTTGCTACATCAATGAATTCATTTACATGCCCAGATTAGAAATATGTACACAAATACCGGGGCATCCGGGTGGCTCAGTCGGTTAAGCATCCAACTCTTGACAGGCTTGGGTCATGATCTCACTGTTGGTGAGTTTGAGCCCCATATTGGGCTCTGCACTGATGGAATAGGGCCTGCTTGGGGTTCTGTCTCTCCCTCACCCGCTTGTGCTTGCTCTCTCTGTGTCTCCCCCTCAAAATAAAAAAATTTAAAAAAAGAAATATGTACACAAATACTAATCGAGGTTGTCACTGAATGGTGAGAATTTTACTTTCTTTTCTATACTTTGCATTTAAAATATTTTACACAATAAACTTACAAAATAGTATTTGCCCATGAGAAAAAAAGTAATGTATTTGATCGGCAGTACTTACCACAGATAATGTTCTCAGTGAAAGACAATTTAATAAGAAAATAGTTTGATTTTATTTTGTTTAATTCTCTGACACAATGACCCAGAAACCTCTTGACTTTCAGATCTACGACCCCCACGGCAAAATCAAACGTCATCTGCCGTTTGAGTGATATGCTTATTAAATGATCATTAGTACGTGTGACCTACTAACTATGTGACAGAATGCAGAGAAATGAGGACACAACCTCAGTAACCATTGCAGTAGCATCTAGGTTTGCCAGACCCGTCTAGTAGCGGGGTGAGACACCACACTGAGTCTTCAAAGAGGTCACATCAAACCCCACTTGCCCCACAGGCAAGGTGAACCATGGCTCACACAGACAACGGGGAATTGTGTGTCCTCTGGCATCGCTGGAACCGAAGCCAGGCAAACAAAGGTTCAGCCTTCAGTTCAGTCCTTGACGGGATGGGATTCCTTTCAGACCAAGTGGGCTGACAGAGTGAGCTACTGAATACTTTCTGGCTTCATTTCATAATGCCAATGATGTAAATGAATGGCTAGCCTCAACTATTAACTTTGAGCAACAGGGTTATGTCCTTTAACTCAGTAATTACTATCCTAATTGAATACTATGGTGATTTGTCCTTGCTGGAAACCGCAAAATCGTCCCCTCAGATTTCCAGGCAGGAATTCATTCGGACAATCTAAAGTTTAATATTTATAATGCCCCGGAGACCTCTCGGCAGATCTGATGTTCACTAGTTCAGCGTCTTCAGCAGCTTCTGTGGTCTTTATCGCTGTTCTTCTCCACTGTGCTTGTGGTCACATGGGTCTTAGTTAAGAAACATCCTCTCCTTGGTTCCCATTTTCCATGAAAAAGTCCCCCTAGGTGACCTCAGGATCTAAGTAAGTAGTAAAACTTGGTGCCAGTCATGGTTTGGGCATCCCAGCACACACCGTACCAAGGACATTTAAAGTTTCGGAAGCTGCCTTTTGAAAGCAACATTTTCTGAGATGATGTTTACGGCACTTAGGTGAGGTTGAACTCCATGAAATTGACATTTTGGTAGGGCAGAAAGGGTTAAAAGATCAGCAATTTGATTTAGTTGAAGCACACAATACCTGTCAAACTACAAATTTTCAAATCAAAATCAGATAATAATCCACTGAAAATGCATAACATAGGTTAATATTCTGACACCCTGCTTCTCAATAAATGATAACCTTCCAACACTGACATTTACAGGCAGAGAGATGCTTTGTGTAGAGCCACTGCCTAGGTCTGAACTTTGGCCCAGTACTTGCTAACAGTACCATAGTGGACAAGTCTTACTGTCTCTAGGCCTCAGCTTTCTTGTCAGCAAAGTGGGGTTAATATTGTACCTACCTCATAGGATCTCTGTGCAGATTAAATGAAGTACATGAAGTGCTTAGCCCCATGCCTGGGTAGATAGTGAGTGTTCAATAAATTAAATTCTTTTATTCAATCCACAAAAATCATCTATTAGCTCCAAAAATGTTCTCATGGAGCTTTCACTCTGGTGGGTATTATTGTTTTCTCAAAATTCTTTGAGGGGGATTTAAATGTTCTTCTTGTACCAGAAATATCTGTCAGTGGCCAGCCGAGAGACAGAGTTAAGAGTCAAATAAATATCACAACAATTATTCTGGGACTCCACGCATCCAGCTCACATGCTCTGGAAGAGGGGAAAGGAGGAGAATGTTGGGATATTTCATACTTGCACTAACCTTCTTTTTATTAAAAAATGATTCATTTATTTCTAGGAGAGAGAGAGAGACAGCATGAGCAGGGGAGGGTCAGAGAGAGAGGGAGTCACAGACTGAAACAGGCTCCAGGTTCTGAGCTGGCAGTCAGCACAGAGCCCGTCGCAGGGCTCGAACCCACGAACCGCGAGATCATGACCTAAGTGAAAGAGGGACGCTTAACTGACTAAGCCACCCAGGCGCCCCGCACTAACTTTCTTAAAACTTCAATTACACTCCGAAATACTTGCCCAAGCATGACCCAGGCAATCCATGACCTAGTAGAGAACACCCAGCACTGCTTCTCAGGTACCCTCTGACCTTGGACAAGAAAAGCTGAGCACGGAGCATCAATCCTAACCTTCTGTCCTAAGTAAAAAGAAGGTATTTTTTCGTTCATTCAGCCATTCATGACACAAACATTTACTTCACATTTACTATGCACTAGTCACTGTCGTAAGGATAAAGCAATGGAAAGAAACTGTGCCCTCCCACAAGAAATGTACAGTACAGTTCGAGAAAATGTCAAATAAACAAGCAATCACAGTTACTTATACTAAGTAGTATGAGACAGTTCTCTGTGGGTCTCTCAAATCTCTGCATATCCTGGGAGCAGAAGCATTAACTGCCCTTTTGCTCACACTGCCTCCTCAGGAACGTTTGCATAACAAACAGCCTTGGAAGATACAGCATTTCCCTCCAGAGAAAAGGGAAGATTTTTACTGTCTATGATAATAAAGATACCATCTCTCCTTGGGGTAAATTTTGGGCAGGTTTGCTTGAAACCCACTATAAAAGATTCATGTTCTCTAAGCTCAGGGTTTCCCTCCTGTGAAACAACCCACTCATATACAACGGTCAGGCCCTCAGTACCTCCCTCAGGAAACCAGAGCAAGAAAATGCTGATACTCTGGCCACTGTTATTTCTGTGAGTAACGTGTCTTCCTGTGACTCTGACCCAGGGCTCTTGTGTCCTCTGCCAGAATTCAGGAGACTGTGGAAGGCTAATATTTTAGAGTAATCTCCCCAAAAATAGGGATTAAGAAGCTAAATCCAAAAGGCTCAGTAGAGTTCACTTATCAATGGGGAGAGAAGTTGCCTCAGACGAAAAAAGAAATGGCATGAATGTTCTGTTTCCCTAAAAGCTAGGAATGACTTTCCTAACCTTAACCCACCCTCATAGTTTTGTGAGCCTCCAATTCCCTGTAATATATCCCTCACTGCTTGAAATACCTAGAATGGATTCTGTTTTCTTGGCCCAACCTTACTGATATAAAGAGATGGGAGAAGCAAGAGAGCCCAGGACAGTTACTGGAATGAAGACATGGAGGTCATGGAGAGGAGGATGGGATTCAGAGTTTGCTTAAAGAAGGTTTGAAAGAGGTGGAGGAATCCTTCCCCAACTGTCTCAGAAGAGAAAGAAGCAGAAAGGCAGGAAATTAAATTGTTTTTCTTTATTCTTCCCTCTCGGAAGCAATAATAATTGTTAACAGTTATTGATGTCCTGATACCCATCAAATAGTGATCTAAGGACTTTAAATGTATTAGTTCGCTTTTTGTTCATGATGTAATAAGTACAATTATTATCATCTCCACCTTACAAGAGAGGGAACTGAGGTACAGAAGATTGAGTGCAGAGCCAGAATTTAACTTGGGCAGTCCATCTTCAGGTTAGACATACATACAGATATGGATAATCCATTACAGAATTGAAATTTCATTAATATTATCCTTGGTTCTTACTCATTTATTAAGAAGGACAAATCACCTATCTACCCACCGCTCAATACATAAACTACAGTATCGACAAGTTACTTACATTTACCTGTGTGTTTCCCAGTTCTGTTCCTGTGCCTCTCTCCATCCGAACTAATCATTATACTGAAACTTGTCTTCATCATACTTTTACTTATTAAAATATAGTCTTACGACATATATGTGCATACACAAGAATTGTATATCTAATTTTAACTTTTCCTAACTTCAATAAAAAGATGATGTGCTAAATGTAATCTTCTGAAACAATTGTTTTTTGCTTCCTACTTTATTAAACATGAGATGTATAGTTTCCACTTTTCCATTTTTTCATATTATGGTTAATACTTTTGTCTACTTGACCTATCAATTACTGAGAAAATTGGATCAAAATCTCTCTAGTATAATATTAGATTTGTCAATTTTTTCTTTTAGCTAATTTTGGTTTTATGCATTTCTGAGGCTATGTTGCTAGGCAAATACACGATTAGAATTTTTATATTTTTCCATAATGTGAACCTTTTCTCATTATGTAGCAGCTTTCATTATTTTCATAGCATTCTTGGCCTTAAAGTCTAAAGGTACTGGGACACCTGGGTGGCTCAGTCAGTTGAGTGTCCAACTTCAGCTCAGGTCACGATCTCAGGGTTTGTGAGTTCGAGCCCCACATTGGGCTCTGTGCTGACAGTCTGTCAGCACAGAACCCACTTCAGATCCTCTGTCCCCCTCTCTCTTCCCCTCCTGCTTGTGTTCTCCAAAAACTACATAATTTTTTTAAAGTTTAAGTTATTAATATTGCTGCACCAACTTTCTTACGACTAGCACTTGCCTACTACATCACTTTTCATACTTTGGTTTTCCTGCATCCTGATGTTTTCAATTTGTCTCTCCCTTCTTTTTAACCCAGCCTAACAATCTTTGTTTTTTAACTGAAATATTTACAGTTTAATTTTTTGCAATGACAAATGTATTTAGATATACTTCTACCAGCTCCCTTTGTACTTTCTATTTGTCTCACACTTTGTGTGTTTGGGGGGGGGGGTTTCCCCTTCTTGCCTTCTTTTGGAATGAATTTTTGTTCTTCATCCATGTTCTCTTTAATTAACTTAGAATGATAACCACTATTTCTATCATTCTATATTCCCACATAGATTATAGAATGCATACTTGAGTTGTTAAAGTCTAAAATTAATCATATATCTATCCTCATTTTATGAAATACAAAGCTTTAAAATGTTTTCATTCAATCAGCCATTTCTAATTTGCAAGCTATTGTTGTTTTGTTTATTTAATTCTGACTTGGCTTTTCACCATAAATGTTCAATACTATTGATATTGTATATAATATGTATATATTTTAACAGTTTTTTCGCTAATCATACTTTCTTCTATCTAAGAACCTTCCATCTAGGAATACCTTTATTATTTCTCATATACATCCTTTTAGAATTCTCTGTAGTAAGAGTCTGTTGGTAGCAAACTCCCTGTTTTTATTCTTCCTTGAAATGTCTTTATTACACCTTGACCACCAGATTTTTTTGCTGCATAATCTTAAGGTGACAGTTATTTTCTCCATACATTCATAGAATTCCAGTCTCTACTTGCTTTCACTGTTGCTATTCAGAAGTTAGTTCCTTTCAATTGCCATTCTTTTCCAGATAGTCTATTTTTCTCTAGATGCTTTTAAGATACTCTCTTTTGTGGGGGATTCTAAAGTTTGAGTGTAATGTTTCTAGTTGTTTATTTCTTTTCCTTGACCATGATTGGGGTAGGTTTAATTCCTGAACATGAAAATTGATTGGTGCTTTTCATTGGTTCTGAAAAATACTTACTATTATTTCTTTAAACATCCCCCCTCCATCATATAGCCTATCTCTTCTTCTGAAACTCCAAAGAGTAGACCACCTCACCCTATCTTTATGTTTCCTCATCTTTCTTAAATATTTTCCATCTCTTTGTTTCATTGTGCTTCATTCTAGATACTTCCTTCATATCTAGGTTTCAGTTCATCAATTGGCTTTTTCACCATGTGTAACCTACTATTAAAATCCATTCATTGATGTTTTTCTCTCTTCATCAGTACAAGTTTCAAGGCAGATCATTTTCCTTGCTGTTCCCTGCCTGAGGAGTTGGAAGCTTTATTTTTAGTTTCCTTTACATACTCAGCCTCTGTTGGCTTGTAAGGTGGCAACAATATTGGGAATCTCTTTTATTCTTCTCACTTTGGGTGGAATCTAATTTTCCTTTCTCCCATCCATAAAAGGCCATTACAATCAACACTAGACTTCATTGGGGTTTTAGCAAATGTCCTCAGAATGAAAGTGTCTTTGGAAATCTGTATACCTCTTTGACTTCCTCCCCACCTAAGAGATCATTAATTAATTTTAGGATTTAAAAACAAATTTATTCTGCATTTGAAGATTTCATTGAGAGGGTAATTCTGAGTATCCTCTCTACCATTCTTACAAAAATAGAAAATCAGGATAAGAACAGACTCCAAATCCAGCATACATCTCAGGTTTTGTATGAGCGATTCAAGCAGATGTTGAATATATATGATATATGAAAAGTAAGTTACAAATAATTGTATACAGTACAACCCAACTTTTGTAAAAATAATGATTAAAAAAGCTTTATAGAGAATGATGTACATACAAAACTATTTGGGTTATTTCAAAATGGATGAGCACTGGGTGTTATACGGAAACCAATTTGACAATAAGCTATTTGTAAAAAATAAATAAATAAATAAAAATAAAGTAGTCCATTATAGCATATCAACATAAAATCAATATAAAAAAATGGCTAAGACGAGATGTGAGAAAATAAGGGGAAAATATTATAAAAAGGGAGAAAATATACAAGTTGATAAAATTTACAACAAAATGCTCTTCCAAATATGTACAAGTTTAATAAGTCTATGGACAAGGTCTAAAAGGTAACATGGACAAATGTTTCAATGGTTTAGGTATTACCTTGCCCAACTATGAAGGAATTGACTAGATCATATTGTGCATATCCTTTAAGTTATCATTTAGGTAGCCCGGAATGACAACACATGCACAGTAATCTCTTCTCTTTCCCAGAGACAGTCGTGAACCACTTCCTCTACCTTATCCTATACTTCCAGCCTATCCATAGCACCCACCTTGGCTTACTTGTGACCTTGGAATTCTTCCATCTGTGTACACTTTCTCCTTGATTCCTAAACCCAAAGCTCAATATTGTTGAACTTCACAATGGCTGAGACTCCCCATCTGGATAGGGTGCCTCTAGTACAGGGATGGGGACAACTGGCATGTAAGCTTATATGTCAGGCACTAAATGGGTGATCGTTGTGCATTATTTTATTTTATTTATCTTTACAATAACCCTCTGAGGAGAAGTTCAAATGCTGAGAGAAAGCATCTTAGAGAAATTTGATCAGCAAAGGAAACCAGGACACTCCTCCTGAGGAGGTGATATTGAAGCCAACTCTTGAAGAATGGGTGGGAGGGAGCTAAACAGGTGACTGCATACCCAAGGAACTGAATCCAGGAAATGCAACGTGTAATGACTCAATACAAACTTTTTAATTGGCAAAGGAAACTATATGGATATATTTTTTAAAGATCAGATTACACATTTGTCCTTAAAGAGGAGCCAATATTTGGAGTCCCATTGAGCTTGAAGCTCCAACGAAATGGTCCTGTCACTGTTCTCTCTGGAGGGGCCCAGGGCATATCTTCCCTAAGAGATGGATAGGAGTAATTCTGTGTTTCAATTAGCATTATCTTCCTGGTTGCTTTTAGGTTTTTTGTAATTTCTGTTGTTTAGATGATGAACTAACAAAATAAGCACTTAGAAGAAAGAGTATTTCCTTAGGATCTTAAGGGATATGGGACAATGGGAGAAAATTGAACAGTCATTTGATGAGATGGTACCAAATGGGGAAGCGTTTTGAAGAAGGTCATTGCAGGGGAAAGGAAGAGTATTGAAGTTTGAAGCTACTACAAATCAACAATTTACCACCTAGGTTTTCTGTGCTGCCCTAGGTATAGTCACTAACCACACATGATTATTTAAATTTTACCAAATAAATTTAAAGATTAAATTTTTCAGTCTCACAAGCCATATTTCAAGTGCTCAGTAGAGATTTGTGGCTAGCAGCTACTGCATCAGACAGCTCAAATAGAAAACACCTCCATTATTGCAGAAAGTTCTATTGGGTCAACTGAGAAGGAGAGCTCAGAAAGGAAAAGCCCTCGCTGGTGTCCTACTACACATTTAGAGATAAAATTTGCAATGCAGGACGCTGTGGTCCAAAATTAAATGTCTTAGGTGGACATCCTATCACCTCAGTAAACATTAATTAACCACCCTCCAGATGCAAGACACTGAACCAACCACTAGGGGAGATAGAGAAACAAATTAGCTATGCACACTGCCTTCGAGATGTTTATAACCTAGAGATCTGTGATCTGCTTCAAGAGCTGAAAGAACTAAGGAAACTTTTCCTTAAGCACAATTTCTTCCGAGGCTAGAATTAGAGAGTATACCACATCACAAATTCTCTAATCTTAGTGTAGAAGTGAAGGTTTCTGGAACTTTGGGGGCAATGGAATAAGATTTGTACACTGTGACCACATAGCTCTCCAGTAGAGAATCCAAGGCTGACCAATTCTTTTAAAGCTTTCTCTCCATTTTCAGGGTAAAATAGAGCATGCCGGTGTGGTAGCACACGGTCCAATGTGGTTCAAGGCTGTGTGACACTAAATTTTCACCTCCAAAGAAAGAATATAAATAGGCTTGTCCTGGCCTATTTCCTCTTTTGTAAAATGAGCAAGTTGGAGTGAAAAAAAATTTGCTGCCACAAAACGATCATGTCCTAGTGACTTTTTTGTCTGAAAATAGGAGGGGAAAAAACAAGGTTTTACTCATCTGGATTGACCTGAGGTCCTCACCTGGGGGCTGTCAGAGGGTGGTCTCTTAAAGTATGTGAGGAACTCCCAAGGCAGAGCCTGGG
>NW_027527827.1:512319-664492 GCF_008692635.1 Crocuta crocuta | reverse complement strand
GAGTGGGATTAGATGTATGTTATATGAATTAGATGATGTATTCTTCCAAAACGGACAAGCAGTTAAAAAAATTCTGCCAAAGATAACGCAGACTGAAGGTAACACAAAGGACACATCTAAAGTTAACCCACATAATATTGCCAGTATTTTCTCAGTTTTTACCTAAAAAAACAGCAGTCTGGCCTGATTCACACTCACGGTTGCAAGCAATAAAGAAATGGTACTGTTCCCGGTACCAGCCAATCAGCCACATTATAAGGCAGAACCAATGACCATGTAATAGGACTTGGTAGAAAGGGAGCCCCAAAAAGGTGAAATTGTCACATCACTTGCAATACGGACACATATCCACTATCCTTAACTGTGAACCTCACTGCATGTAGGAAGATGCCAGCAAATGATAGAATGAAGTCAGGAAAGTGACTTATCTACTTCATCGTTACCCCATCTTCTAATTCTATCTGTTGGTCTATTTCATAATGTAGGCAATATGTCAGAACAGCAGTGCAGGGAGCAATGAGTCTTAAGGTCGTGACCACAGGACCTCAGCACTACGGCTGGGAGAATTGGCTTATGTTCTGCTGCCATCTCGTGGTAAGCACGCTATGAGCACACCTTTCGGAGCTGGGGAGGACCACCTTGGACGAATGAACTCTAAACTTCTGGGGATTCTGGAGCCCAAAGGAAAGAATCTGAGTCCTCACCAGTGTCACTGCCTGCAACACCTGAAAAATGTGAGGACTCAGACCAGGGTCAGGGTCCTGCGACGTTAGCAGGTTACCCCAACTCTTTGGACCCCTCTTTCCTGTATCTGTAAAACGTTGATGATTTGCAAACTCTTGGTGAACTTCAAAAGCACCTCTAGGTCTAAAATGTCTGTAATTTTAATCAGGTGTCACTTTTCATTTTACCGGCTGGCAAACCCTTTATTTAGAGCTCCATAAAGAGCTGTAAGAGCTCAAAGTTAGCCATTCCTTCTCTGTTTCAATATCATATTGTGGGCCAATTTCTAGGCGCAAGGGGGAGCTGCTCAGGCCCAGGATGTCGGGGGAGAAAACCAAAACTTAGGTAACTTGCAGGTCCCTCAAAATGCTCCTCTTGGCTAGAAACATAGTGTATCAGGTCAGCCAAACCCCAAACGCCAAGCCACCTCTGTTTCTCTTATTTCCTTGTTCCTTCTTCATTTCCTCTTTTTCTCTTTCTTGTTCTTTATTCTCTGTCCCCTAAAAGCTTCCTGCTTGCGGCGCCTGGCTACCTCCATTGGTGGAGTGCATGACTCTTCATCTCAGTGTTGATTTGAGCTCCACGTTGTGTGTAGAGATTAGTTAAAAATAAAATCTTACAAAATAGTAATAATAAAGGTACCTGGGGGCACCTGGGTGGCTCAGTCAGTTAAGCATCTGACTTCGGCTCAGGTCATGATCTCACAGTCTGTGGGTTCAAGGCCCACGTCGGGCTCTGTGCTGACAGCCTGGAGCCTACTTCAGAATCTGTGTCTCCCTCTCTCTCTGACTCTTCCCCGCTCGCTCTCCATCTCTGTCTCTCAAAATAAAATAAAGACATAAAAAAGATTTTTTTTGGAAAAAGGTCCCTGCCTTCCATCCCATTTTGCAGTTCTGTGGACTTTTGGAAATGGGGATGCCCACTTCAGGAAGTGTTGAATGAAAGTCAGATCACCTAAATTGTCTTCTTTAATCATTTTTAAAACATGTTTGTTTCTTACAGTTACTAGGTTTTTGTATATATTTTGTTTTGTTTTACTTNCAAGCCCCCCCCCCCCACCATGGTAACATCTTACATAACTACAGAGAATGAGCAAAACCAGGAAATGGACACTTGTGTAATTGTGAGTTCGTGAGATCATGAGTTCGAGCCCTGTGTCTGACTCTGTGCTGACAGGATAAAGCCTCCTTGGGATTCTCTCTCTCCCTCTCTCTGCCCCTCCCCCACTCACACTGTCTCTGCCTCTCTCAAAATAAGTACATAAACTTAAAAAAATTTTTAGGTATCTTGATAATCTTTAACTATCTTTAATTATTGCCTCAGATCATGAATTAGTCTTCCAGTATTTGTAAGTATTCCATATCATTCTGACATACTATTAATATATTTAATTATTTCTATGTTAGGCGTTTACTCATTCCCTCCTCACCTTTCTTTCCTGTTATGAATAAACCTGACATGAGCATGTTTACATGATTATTGTGTCAAAGTACAGTCATTTTTTTTAAGATTCTTAGTATAAACCTATATTGAGGAATGATATTCTGAAAAGGTAGTTACAATTTACATTTCTGCTAAGTGCAAGTGCGTACATTCATTACAGCTTTGGTAAAATAATTATTATTTATAAAACTTTGCCTAAAATTTTACAGTTGGAAAATTATATCTCTTGGTTTTTATTTCTATTGTTTTTACTGGCTAATAAAGTTAAACTTCTGTGTATCTATCAAGTAGCAACATATTTATCAAATAACAAGGTGGCAAATTCTCTGTTCTTCATCTCAAATTAGGATGTTAGTGTTTTCTTATTCATGTCATATTAATTTATATATTATGGGTATGAATGCTTGTTATATTTGTTGTTCAGTTTTGCCCTTAAATTTATGACAACTAACTATCACTTTATTAATATTTCTTTTGCTTTTTTATTTATAGAAATCCATTGTCTAGAATTACTTAACTGTTTATGTACATTTTTTTCTTTCACTTATGATTTTGGCTTTTTATATTTAAATTTTAACCCCTGCTGGCTTATTTTGGTATGAGATGAGCTGCTATGATTTCTAAATGGCTCCTCTTCTCCAGAAGGTAAGAATCCATCTCTTGCTTGTTTCCGCCATGTTTGGATGAGAACTACACCACTGGCTTTCCTGAGGGTCCAGCTTGCAGACAGCAGATCATGGGACTTCTCAGCCTCCATAATCACATGAGCCATGTGATAAATCTTCATGATAAATCTCTTTCTACAAATCTATAGAGATCCTATTACTTCTTTGTCTCTGCAGAAAGTGACTAGCGGAGGAGAGAAGACAAATGAACAATCGCCACAGAGTGTGATCGGTGCCGCAGAGAGGTAGGCAGCTGTGACAGAAGAAAGGTGGGAAGGAGCTGTCTCTCCAGAGACCCAGAGACACGGTGAGGTCTGGGAAGGCTTCACAGAAGAGACAGCGCTCGAAGCAGGGGGCATTCAGTACAAATCCTGAGTCCACTTACCTTCGCAGATGTCGTTGATGACCCAGGTCTAACCCAGGGTTTCCCAGCCTCACGGCTATTGATATGCAGGGCTGGATAATTCTCTGCTTTAGGTGCTGTGCAGGGGAGTGTGTTCAGCAGCGTCCCTGGCCTCCGCCCACTAGATGCTGAGGGGACACAAATCACCCTGGGGGAGAACTACTGGTCTAATCCTGATAGGGAAAAATCTGTTCTAGGATGACTGACAGGACTGAGAAGGAAGCACGTGTCCCTGATCAAAGGCTCCCCCTTCCATGTTCTTCTTCCCACCCTGCGTGTCACACACATTAATGAGGAATGCGGAAGTAACAGCCTATAAATTATTCCCTCTGCTGATGCTCTGAGCTCAGACCTCTGGAGAATGATGTCCTCTGAGCCCACCGGTATAAAATAAACCTCCTCCCTTCCAAGATCTCTGAGTGCCACTTGGTTTTTCTGACAGAGATCCAGACCAGATTCCAAAGAGACAATCATAATATCACCTCTTCACCAGTAACACAGCATGAATAAAAACATTTACTTATGCACAAAATATGTATATTCATAGAAGAAACCCATTTCATTCATGTCATTTTGAGCAACGTGGCATTTTCGTACCAAAAGTTCATGGGAAAAGGTTTAGGTCAGCGGTTCCTGAACTCTCAGGGTGTTTGGCAAGTATGCAGATGCCCCGGCCCCTCCCTAGCCCCACTTGCTTCCTACGGTCAGGAGTGGAGACCAGGAATATGATTTTAGCAAGTGCCCAGCTAATAGACAGCTGAGCTCTAAGGAAGTGATTTTCCCATCATGCCCTAGGAGGAGAGTGACAACCTAGGACTCAGGCCAGGAGGCTCCTAACTCCTAGTCTGGTGCTCTTTCCTTTACATCAGTCCGAAGCTGGCAGGATTAGCAAAGCCTTCAGGAAGAAAGCACAGAAAAACACTACCCCGGGTTGGATGGCAGGAGGGTTGAGAAGTGGGATAAGCAAATCACCGTTTTGTTTTGTTTAAGTTTATTTACTTCTGAGAGAGAGAGGGAGACACAGAATCCAAAGCAGGCTCCAGGCTCTGAGCTGTCAGCACAGAGCCCAACGCGGGGCTCGAGTCCACCAACCCAACCGTGAACCATGAATGACCAGAACCTATGTCAGAAGCTTAACCAGCTGAACCACCCAGGTGCCCCGCAAACCACCTGTTCATATGTAGATCAGGGGTTGACAAACTTCCTGTAAAGGACAAGAGAGAAGAGCTTTCACTTGGTAAGCCATATGATCTCTGTCACAGGCAGATGTAGCTGCAAAGCAGCCATAGGTAATACACAGACAAGTAGGCAGCGCTGGGTTCCAAAATACACTATATTTACACAAACAGGGAACCATGACTTGCCCACTTCTGATAGAAATTATCTTTGGCCAAAATAAACAACAAGAGTAGCCTTGAAAGAAAAAGGAGGAAGGAGTCCTGGGAAGGGGAGCGGGGATGAAATCTGGCCTGTAGCCCAAGAGTTGCAAATAAGTTTTGTCTTACTCAGCTAAATGCATCTTAAATGGAGATTAATCATGACAAAAGGTCAATAATTAAGCAAACTAAGGAAAAGTGTTATCCTCTTTTGAATTCTCCAGAAGGCAGCCCTGAGACCAGGATTCAAGTACACATCATTCATTTAGGAGGTAACGGGAAATACCCTGTGGGATTCAGGGAAGTCTTGAGGAAATGCTGGGTGTTTTTCAAGGTCATTACCACAGTGGGCTTAATCCTGCAGGGAAATGGAAAAACAGTGTGGAGCAGTGCTTCTCAAACTTGCAGGGCATCAGAAATATCTAGTACTGGGGACCCATGCCCACAGATTCTGATTCAGTATCTGAATCAGGGAGGGGCTGAGGAACTGGCATTTTCCACAAGCTCCCAGTGCTGCCAGTATGAGGATCACACTTTCAGTAGCTCTGACGCGGAGCACACTAGCCTCACTGGCCTTGCCAAGGATCTGGTTAGAAGTGTCAAGTCTCAGGCCCCACCTCGAGCCTACTGAATCAGAACCAGATTTGGAACAAAACTTGAAGAGTTTGTATGTATATGAAGGCTTAAGAAACCTCGGTACAGAACAGGAATCTTAGATTTATAGCTCCGGAGAGCTATAGTCATTCCTATACCAACGCCCACAAGTCACTGGTTGAAATCTGCTGGCAGTTTGTGGGTGAATGTCCTCTCCTGTCCCACCTCAGCCTTCGCAGGCCCTGCCAGCTTCTCATCTGCTCTGTGTGTCGTGGAACAGCCTTCAGGAAAGCAATCAGGCAGGGGCAGTTGGAAATCAGCCCTCTCCACCAATGTAGGGAGNGAGAGAAAGCATGTACAGGTGGGAAGAACCAAGCTCTGGGGTTTTATAGCCCCGAGTTCAAAACCTGACTGTGTCCTGTATCAAGTTCCCGATAGGAGGGATTAGCTGGCCTCTCAAAAATCCAGTTTTCATCCGGATGGGGATATTTAAATGGGGATATTTAAACCTTCCTTGGGTTGCTTGGTCAGGAACTCAAAAATAATACCTATTATTATTGTTTTGATATTACTGCCAAGCTATGAACCTCTCAACACTGGATATCACAGACTGAAGTTCAGGGCTGAGTCATAATGAATATCGGGGGCAAACTCAGGCAGCCATGTGCACTAGTCAGGGTTCTCCAGAGAAACAGAGCCAATAGGGTATGTAGTGATAAAGGAAAAGAGATTCATGGGGAGGGACCAACTCATGTGATTATGGAGGCTGAGAAGTCCCTCCATCTGCCAGCTGGAGGCCCAGGAAAGACATTTCTTGTAGCTCCAGCCCAAACTTGAAGGCCTGAGAACCAGGAAAGCCAATAGTGTGAGTCTGAGTCTGAAGACCCAGAGAGCCAGCAGCACTGATGTCAAAGGCATAAGGAGATGGATGTCCCAGCTCACGGAGAGACCAAACTCACCTTTGTATTCTATTCAGGCCCTCAAAGGACTGGACGATACCTACCCACATGGGTGATGTAGATCACGACTCCGCCTACAGATTCCAGTGCTAACCTCTTCCAGAAACACCCTCCAGTGGGGGCGCCTGGGTAGCTCAGTTGGTTAAGCAGAAACACCTTCCAGAGACATCCAGTACTGATGAGGGCACACGGGGCAGGCTGAGGGCAAAGTACAAGCTAGCATACCCCTCCACCAGGTGGGATCTGTGAGATATTCCTCGGGCACTCCTGGCTGCCCAAGAACACAGGAAAGGAAAGAAAACAAATGCATAACTGCTAGAGAGCACAGTCATGCAGGACTTGAGTCTCCATCAGTTTATAAATATCTTAGTAAATTACAAGAAAAAGGCAACCTTGTCAATAGCCTAATCTCCAGAAACCTATAGCCTCAGTTTCCTAGAGCCCCTAATATCACCCTCCCCTTCGCAGTGATGTGGGAAACAAAGGCAAGAAAGAAATAGCAGATAAAATTAAAATTCCTTATAACCTGCAGCCCATTGACAGATACTTGAGGCTGGCAGAATAGAACATTTCTCAGGGAACTCCCTACTGTCTTAATGTTAATGCTTTGTGAGAGGAAAAAATAACCTTAGCTTCACAATAGAAGCTCTCAGATATCTTAGGAGTCCTCTTTAGCATATCAAAGTCCTTCTGCATGTCTCTTGGTTGACCTTACCTCCCCAACTCCATGGTATGAAACCAGTCACTCTTCACAACCCAAGTGCAGCTCTTTCTGCCTACAGGTCCTGTCCTCCATCCTTGTGCTTTAATAAAATCACCTATTTGCACCAAGAATTCTCCGAGAATTCTTTCTTGGTCTTCTGCTCCAAACCCCATGAACCCCACCATCATCTCAAAACTTCACCAGTACTAATGTTTTGCCAACCATTAGGGTACCTCCTTAGCCCAGCCAAGTTAGCACATAAAATTAATCATCATACCATCTTCCAAGAGGTTAATTTGGAGTATTACTTTATCAGAGGCTGCCTCTTCTGTTTGGCAAACACTCGCCTATATTTAGAGCAATAGTTCTGAAGAGCTGAGTAGCAGCAGCCTAACAGAATTAACCTGGTTATGGAGAGGTCATGCAAATGAATCATGAAAATATGCATTTAGCTACATTTCGATGAAAACTTTTGGCCCATGTGAAGGTCAGAGGATTTAAACTAACAAACCTCATAGTGTCTGCGGTGGGTCGAATGGCGATCCATGTTCTCATCCCCACAACCTATGAATGTCACCTTTCTTAAATAGTCTTTGGAGACATGTTAAAGATCTGGAGATGAAATCACCACAGATTACCCAGATAGGACCTTGATCCAATGACAAGTGTCCTTCTAAGAGGCATACAGAGGAGAGACAGAGGGAGAGGAGAAGTAGCCCATCACAGGATGGGTGGAGATTGGAGTTACACGGCCACAAGGGCAGGAACACCTGGAAAAAGCAAGGAAGAATCCCCTGGAGCCTTCGAAGGGAGCATGGCCTTGCCAGCACCTTGATTTCAGACTTCTGGCTTCCAGAACTGTGAATGGATAGATTTGTATGTGACCGTCTGATCCCACAGTCCTAGGGTACTAATGCAGTATCCAAGCACAAAAGAAACAAATGCTCAATTCCAAGAAACCACTTAGGTTCACCCAGAGCCATACAAGCAGAAAAATCAAATGATGGAAAGAGAGTCTGGGCACAATGAAGGACGCAAAGTTTAGAAATCACACAAAATATGTCCAAAACATGTGCAGTATCTAATTCTTTGAAAGGAAGCCCTGCTACATTCTGTTTATAGAGCATTTCAGTAACTGCTCATGTTATTTCCACTGAGTGGCAAAAGTTATCCACCATATGGGCCTTACCGTTATGGTGCAATTTGGCCCAACCGCCAGGTGCCAACACCTGCACCTCTTTACCCCGGGGGTTTCCCCTGGCCGCCAGAGCCTGCTCTACCTGAAACCCACAGCAAGGTGGAGCGCTGGGAAACAAAAGCTCCTGGGAGTATCATGCAAGCATGTGTGATTGGCTTAGCTGTACACTTGCCCCAGTCTCTGGCTGGGATTCTCTGACCAGTGAATCCTCAGCAGGACTAACCCCCAGCTACCCAGAGCACTAACCTGCTCCATGATGGATGCTTCCCTTCCCGTCTCCTACCTCCCTACAAATGTTGTGATTGCTTCTCAAATAAACCACTTCCTCTTGAGTCCTTGACCGAGGGCCCGCTTCTTGAGGAAGCCAAGCAAAGACAGATCGCAGAAGTACCGCGCTGGAAGTGATTCCAAAACAAAAGGCACGACATGAAGCCTTCTGGGCATTCTTTCTGAACTGCCTGTGATTTCACTTCAATGTTAGAAAATGATCTAAAATGTCCAGCTGGCCTTGCCTGACGTTGACATCCACCACATTTACACACTGAGGTATAGAACTCCCCTTTTTCTCCACCTCAAACCTACCTTCTACCAGGAGGCAACTTCTGACTCCAAACTACATCTTCTATCAGTCCCTACTCTCCATGGCCACTGCTAGTCCTCTGGCCCACCATTCCCATGTCCTGCTAGACTGTCATAGCAGCCTCCCGATGGTCCATCTCTGCTTCCACTCTTGAGCCTCCCAATCTATTCTTCAAACAGCAATTAAGGAGATCTTTTAAAAACATATATCAGTTCCTGTGACTCTCTTCAGAGAGACCTTCGGTGGTTCCCCACTGCACACACAATGAAACCCCAACTCCCTCTCCTGACCTAAGGCTTCTCCAGCCTCTGCCATAAGCCACTGTGCTCTCCACTCTCAGTTGCTCTCAGTTTCAAGGATGGACCTGGGTTCTCCCAACCTCCAGATCTTTTTTCTTTTCTTTTCAACTTATTATTTAAATTCTAGTTAGTTAATATATATGGTAAAATTGGCTTCAGATGTAGAATTTAGTGATTCATCAGTTAAATACAACACCCAGTGCTCATCACAAGTCCCCTCCTTAATGCCCATCCCCCATTTCGCCCATCCTCCCACCCGCCTCCCCTCTGCAACTCTCAGGTAACCCCTGTTATCTGTATTTAAGAATCTCTTATGGTTTGTCTCCCTCTTTCTCTTTCTTCCTTCTTCTATGTTCATCTGTTTTGTTTCTTAAATTCCACCTATGAGGGAAATCATATGGTGTTTGTCTTTCTCTGACTGACCCATTTCACTTACCATAATACACTCCAGCTCCATCCACATCATTGCAAATGGCAAGATTTCATTCTTTTTGATGGCTGAGTAATATTCCATTATATCTATATCTATAGGTAGATAGATAGATAGATGATAGATAGATAGATAGATAGAAGATAGATAGATAGATAGATAGATAGATAGATAGATAGATAGATAGATAGATAATCACATCTTCTGTACCATCCATCAATCGATGGACATTTCCCAGCCTCCAGAGATCTGTGTTTTCCCCTCCTTCTCCTTCAAGTGCTCTGCCAGACTCTTAGTATGCCTGCTTCCTCCTTCCCATCTTTCATATCTCCTTCTCTGAAACGTGTTCTCCAATGACCTCATCGAAAATCATTCCCCTACACACCCCACTATGTCATTCTCTAGTGCTGCCCTGTTTATTTCCTTCATTGAACCTATAACCAGTGCCTTTCCATCTCTGTGTTTATTTGCTCATTCAGAAAAATATATATGCTCCACCCCCACATGTGCCAGACCCATTCCCCCTGCTGGGTGTGGGAGGTACACAGTGATCAAAAACAGACATGGCCCCATCTTCATGAGGGAAAGAGTCCAATGAGATAGACAGCTGTGAAACAGGTAAGATGCACAATTTTTAAGGTGGAAATGTGGAAAGTGTTATGCCCAGGATGCCTCCAGAGCTCAAACTAGACAAATTTGGCCTAGCTCGGGAAGGTATTCCCCAAAGAAGTGAAAAATGAGCTGAGGGTCCATGCAGGAAAGGGTTAACTCAGCAGCTTTGCGTTGTTCGCACCCTGCACATTCACAAGAAAGGCTGTCTTCAGGACTGGCCCTGGAAGACGAGCCTTGAGTCCTTGGAACTCCTCTGCCTGACAAGTGTATTTCTGGCCACATGGTACCATTTTACGCTCACAATATGGTTCATGGTGAATGTCAAGTTTTTGCTCTGGGGGTTTTTGATCTGGGGAGTAGTTGAGGTCAGTCGCACAGGGGCTGTGTGCCTATATACTGACCTCCACAATTAAAAACTCTGATCATTCCCTTGAGTAAACTTCCGCAGTGGGCAGCGCTATTCCCGAGTTGTTACATATTGCTGCTGGGAGGGCGAAGCACCCATGGGAGTCCCCTGGGAGACGACATCCAGAAACTTGCTCCTGCTTCCTTCTTCATTCTTCCCCCTGTGGCTTTTCACTTTTCTGAGTTTTATCTGTTTCCCTTCATTGTAATAAACTGTAACCATGAGTATAACAGCTTTTTTTCTAAGTCCTATGAATCCTTCTAATAAATCATTCAGCCTGAGGTGCCCTTGGGGCCTCCCAGCACATGGCCAATGAGAGCCCTCAGAGGGAACAGCAGAGGGCTGCAGAGGGAACAGCAGGCTCAAAAGCCCTGTGGTCATTACTATTACTGTTCCCATAAGTCATCTGAGACAGAAGCGCAGGGAGGCCACTGTGAGTTACCCTCCTTCCTCACGCACAGCATTCAATCAACAAGTATGACTTATTTTTAGCCTGAAATACTTCTCAATTCATTCACCTCATTTTAAAGCCAACCTTCATTTCTCTAGTTCAGGCCCTACCCCCCATCCTGTCTTCTAGTGGATCTCCGTGCTTTATCAACCTTGAATCCTTCCTCCACTGGGATGATCCATAGGCACTAAAATGCTAATGTGACTTAAGATCCATAGACCCTGGCCTTAAGCAGAGGTCTTCATACTGTGCTTCAAGGTGCATCTCAAGTGTCTGTGGGGGAGATGATAGGTTCCTGCTGTTCTTATGTGAACCAAAGAAAGCCCAGCTTTATGGATTTGTACATTGAATTCCTTCCAGTTTAAATAAAGGACTGTGGGGTGCCTGGGTGGCTCAGTGGGTTAAGCATCCAACTCTTGGTCTCAGCTCAAGTCATGATCTCATGGTTCATGAGTTTGAGCCCCATGTTGAGCTCTATGCTGACAGCATGGAGGCTGCTGGGGATTCTGTCTCTCCCTGCTCTCTCTGCCCTCCCCCCACCTCAAAATAAATAAACTTAAAAAAAAATTTTTTTTTTAAAGAAAGGACTGTATGGGCCACCTTGTGGCTCAGGCAGTTAAGCGTCTTTGGCTCAGGTCATCATCTCACAGTTCATGGGTTTTGAGACATGCGTCAGGCTCTGTGCTGACAGCTCAGACCCTGGAGCCTGCTTCTGATTCTGTGTGTGTGTCTCTCTCTCTCTGCCCCTTCCCTGCTCATGCTCTGTCTTTCTCTCTCTCTCAAAAAATAAATAAGCATTTTTTTTAAAAGGAAAGAAAGAAAGGGCTGTACTGCTTAAAACAAAAATCAAAACCAACAACAACAACAAAAACCAGACAAGTAACCATGTCCACACTCTTGTGTAAAATGGAAGACAGGGTCCCTGACACCACTGAACCATGGGCCCCAACTGCACCATTGCCTTTCTCTCTATTTCCACTGTGTTCCGCTCTGCCTACAGCATTGATCTAGATGATCTAGGGCCCTGCTTTTCAAACTTTTTAGTCTCAGGACCCTTTTACACTCTTAAAAAGTTTGGATCCTCCATATTAGTATCTTCTTGCTACTGAACTAAATTACCACAAATGTAGGGCCTTTCTTACAGTTCTGGCTGTCAGAAGTCCAATGTGAGTCAATGGGGCTGTATTTCTTCTGGAAGCTCTAAAGCAAACAGTTATTACTATATGTTCCGCAGCAGGAGATCTATGAGTCAGACTTTGCAAAATCAATTTATTACACTGAAAGTCTCTTTCCTTGGAGCTGCAAGCACTTTATTTTAATTTTCAACTTTTCAGTTTATCCAGGTGTCTCACACCATTAAACTCAACTGCCCATGCCAAGATATCCAATTCTGGCAGAGCTGTTGTATCTTCTTCCTTTCTCACTCTGGCAGTTGGATTAACCAAAACCTTATACCTCAGAAGTGGTGCTAAAGTCATTTGATTCTCTGGCGGTTGGAATCTGGAAATGGTTCCCGTTTAGCGAGCATTTCTTGCAAACCTGACACTGCGTTAGCACATCCCATGCTTTATCTCCTTCAGTCTTCACAACAACACACCCCCAAAGGAGCTATCACGATCCTCACTGTACAGGTGAAGTGGGGACAATCAGAGAGGGCATCAGGTTCCCAATCCACGTGATGGGAAGGCAGGTTTTACTGACTCTAGAGCACAGCAAGTGTCCCCCACACCATAGCTTGCCGTCGCCAGTGGCATGACTCAACCCTTCTGCTCTGCACCAACATGATATCACTATCTCAGAAACTTTTAGTCCAGGAAGATGAAGATCCAAATAACTGTTGTTTGTTCCAGGAACTTTCTGAAAATCCATTTATTTGAACAACAGACTACGTAACGAGCAATAGGTGCTTTCTCAGAACTCTCAACTGGGGTCATCAAACCACTGTTTACTCTTCAAGGCTCACTTCTGGGCCTCACCCCACTGTGTGCTCCATCCTAAACCACTGTGTCTCAATGTGTGCCGTTCACTGGCAGGCCTCTGCTTCAAAAGACCCAGATGTCAGATGCCTAAAACACTATAAATCTCCTGCCTTGATGCAGTGCCTCCCCGTCTCTGATGTTATAAAGACTGTCGATGTATAGGTGTCTCTTACTACAATAAGCAACACATTGGGATTTGCTAGATCAACAGATATTCCAACATCTCCTCTAAGAGTTGGCAGTCAATTCATGGCTTCTCACGTATTGACTGTGTGCTCCTGATCCGTACCCATATTCTCTTCAAGTCCCTTGAACAAATAAATCTTCACAGATACCTATGTCCAAAAAGCAGTGAATCACCAATAAGAGCATCTCTGGCCCCTCAACCTCAAGGTCAGTCTGGCTCTGGTCCAGCCCAAAGTGTGTAAATCCTGGACTAATCCCAGACATTCTCTTGTTCCCTTGTCAGTTACCTCAGTGTGCCAGATCCATCCTAGAAAAGATCTGTAGAGTTGCCTTGAAGGTCCCAGTTCCACTAAGAACATGCTTGGCATTTAAAGGGCTGTGACAAAAATCAAATTCCCTGAGTCCATGTTATAAGGTCTCACTACATAACAAATAACCACATGGGGCGACTGGGTGGCTCAGTTGGTTCGGCGTCTGACTTCGGCTCAAGTCATGATCTCACGGTTCGTGGGTTTGAGCCCCACGTTGGGCTCTGTGCTGACAGCTCAGAGCCTGGAGACTGCTTCAGATTCTGTGTCTCCCTCGCTCTCTGGCCCTCCCCTGCTCACATTGTCCCTCTCTCTCTCTCAGAAATGAATAAAACATTAAAAAATTTTTTAAAAAACAAATAACCATAAAACCTCATTGCCATACCACAATAAGCATTTACTGCTCACAAGTTTGAGCTCAGCTGGAATTTGGCCTGGGGGTTCTGTTACCTCCTCTCAGCTCATTCACCTATCTGGGAGTCAGCTGCCTGTCAGCTGATGGAGAGTGGTTGGTTTCAGCTGAGGCTATTGGGGTGACACAGCTCTGCTTCCCTTGTCCCTTACCCTCCAGCAGGCCATCCCTGGAACATTTCAGTGGCTACAGCAGAGGACCACGAGATCAAATCCCAGTGCTCAAGACAACTTCTTCTTTTTTTTTTATTATTAATGATTTTTTTTTTTTTTTTTGAGAGAGAGAGAGTGAGAGCAGGGAAGGGGCAGAGAGAGGAAGGGACAGAGGATCCAAAGCAGGTTCGATATCAACACCAAAGGGCTCATACTCAGGAACTATGATATATGACTTAAGCCAAAGTAGGGCACCCAATGGACAGAGCCACCCAGGTGCCTGAAGACAATTTCAAGTCTCTACTAGCATCACAACTGCTAAGATTCCATTGGCAAAAGCAAAGCATAGGCCAGAACTCAGGGTCAAGCAAGAAGGGAACTACAAAGTTACACTGCAGAGGTCATGGATCAGAGGGGGGGTAGGGAACAGGGAGCAGGTGACAGTCTCTCCTCATGACTTCTACCTCATAACACATGCTCCTATATAGCTCCCCATAAAGAGTAAGTCATCTGAGGTTCAACTCTGGGTTTTGTTTTTTTTTTAATGTTTATTTATTTTGAGGGAAAGACAGAGCACAAACAGGGGAGGGTCAGAAAGAGAGGGAGACACAGAATCTGAACCAATCTCCAGGCTCTGAGCTGTCAGCACAGACACCCCATTATTTAACAGGCAAAAAAGGTGCTAAGATCCAAAGAGCTGAAAAGACCCTTCTGGGCTAACTCAGAGCTTGGGACAGAATTGAGTCTCAAGTTCAGATACTCTGAAATGTAACCATTATCATTTCCACTGTGTGTCTGACGATCTTAGCTAGAACATCTAGAAAAAAAATCACTTGAGGCTGACTCTGTATCATTGTATCACTGTAAGTTGAGAAAGTAAGAGAAACCTCTCCACCTGCCACACAACAGCAAAGGCAGGCTCCACAGAAAGAGGTGACATGTCCTCAGAACAGGTGCACGCGCTTCAGAACCTTGATCTGAGAAACCCGGGAGACTCTGGACTCGCAGGCTCACACTCAGCATCCACGCGGAGCATCCACGGAGCGCGCCGTCGGTGCCTTGGGGCTCACAGGCAGGCCCACCCTGCTCGCTCCCCTTCACAGAGCCCTTCCAAAGCCTCCCTTTTGTTGACAGTAACCACGCCAGCCAGCGGAGGGAGTCTTTTGAGCCACACAACAAAAAGACGCGAAAAGAGGCCGCTTTCAAGATCTAATCTATGGGTAAGACCACCCCTTCCAGGCAAGCAGGGTGGCTTGTCAGCTGTCGGTGGCAACTGTGCCTGACGCCACCGCCCTCCGTCCGTCCCGTAAAGGCGACCCACGTTCCTCCGGGAGCAGCTGCGCTTCTGTTGAACGCGTTCCATTGTGCTGTTGATTTAATGAGACCTGTCGGGCACTGTGTTTGTAAATGACAGTCATCAAGATGCCAGAGCACCGGTGACACAACCATCCTGTGTCTTGTGTCCGGTGTCCTGTGTCCTGCCACCTGAGAAGCTTGCAGCATTGCAAGAATTTTTTTTTTTTTCTTTTAAAAATGAAATACAATCCCAGTAAAATCCACATTCCCGCCTGGTGGTATTAATTCTCCTCTAGTCTGAGCAAGTCCTTAAGGCAAAGCGGTTCAGAGCTTAAGCTTTGGAGGAATGAACAGGTCCCAAGTCCACACTTGCTTGATGGGACAAGGTATTGAACCGCTTGGAGCTCCAAGTTTCTCGGCTAGAAAACGGACATAAAAATCGTACCTCCCAAAGGGCTACAGGGGGGCTGAATGGCATAAGGCATAGACAACTTTTCACCTGGTGTCTGGAACCTTGTAATGGCCCAGTGGATATTGGATATTATTTATTTTACCCAATAGATGTGATACTAAAAAACAATAGTCAAAAACAAGTGTGTGTGTGTGTACATATATATACACATATACAATACATACCCCATTTCCTAGACCTCCTTTTTATTGGGTTGGATCCCTAGCTCTAATCAGGGAAAATGAGTTACTATTTGGAAAGTGATTATAATAGTAATAAATATATTTTATTTAAAATAATAAATAAAATAATAAAATAAAAAATAAATAGTACAATAAGTGCTATATAATTGCCAGCTATTGTTGTTGCTGATAGCATTATTATTATGATTATTATTGAATGAGAAACTACAGACCCTTTGGAACCAGGTCTCAGTTGACTTGACCCATTGATTAGTTACTGGCTTTCTCTGCTCTGCAATTGTAGGAGAAATAAGAAGATGGAATCTCCTAAGGGATAGAGATGAAGTGTGGTTAGAATTCGGTTAGAATAGGGATCAATGATTGAGGGCGCACACGGCAAATCCAAGCCCACTGCCTGAGCTGGTAAATAAAGTTTTATTGAAACACAACCCCACTCACAGCTTATATGGTATCTGTGGCTGCTTTGGCATTACAATGGCAGAGTTGAGTAGTTGCCAAATAGGCTTCATGACCTACAAAGCCTAACATATTTACTCTCTGGCCTGTCACAAAGAAAGTCACCTGGCTGGCTCAGTAGGTGGAACGCGTGACTCTTGATCTTGGGGGTGTGAGTTCTGGCTTCACACTGGGTGTAGACATCACTTAAAATTAAATCTTAAAAAGAAAAGAAAGTTTGCTGGCCCTTGGGCCAGAGAGAAGAGAATGGACTTAAGACAGCATCTGGCACATAGTAGGTCATCAGTAAATATATGTTGAAAAGAATGAATGAACTGAATACTTGAATAGTTAGGGAGTGGCTGATTTATTGCTGGCCCTGACCTATCAAGGTCTTCATGAAGTCACAACCACTTCATATTGATGTGTTAGCTCTATTATTGTCCTAGAGAATTGCTTGAGCCATTGTTGGGAATGAATAGGGCATAAATATCACTTGTGAATCAGACACAACAGTACTGGGCTCCTGCCAGTTGGCTCCAAGTCTTCCATCCTCTGCCCTATTCAAGCAGAAGAAGGGGAGAGGAAGCTGGTGATAGTGGAAGATACATTAAATTTACATTGAGATAATATAAAGAATAGAGAACAAAAGGGGCAGACTCTAAAATGATGCTTTTGCCTCTAGATGTAGCAAAANGGAAGATACATTAAATTTACATTGAGATAATATAAAGAATAGAGAACAAAAGAGGCAGACTCTAAAATGATGCTTTTTGCCTCTAGATGTAGCAAAGGAAAGAATGCACCTGATTCCCAATCTTGCAATAAGAGATGTAGACCTCAACATTCAGAGAGATCAGGGAGTACAGTCATTTTGACAGCAAACTAAATAAAACTTGAATTTAGATTTGGCTAAGGCTTTGGCTGGTTGAGCACAATTGTCTGCTAAAACTTCCATCAAAATTTCTAGCTTAGGGGCACCTAGGTGGCTCAGTCGGTTAAGCATCCAACTTCAGCTCATGATTTGAGACCCACATCAGGCTCTGTGCTGACAGATAAGAGCCTGGAGCCTGCTTCCAATTCTGTGTCTCTTTCACTCTCTGCCCCTCCCCCATTCATGCTCTGTCTCTCTCTCAAAAATAAATAAACATTAAAAAAATGTTTTTTTAATTCTTAGATTAAATGTGAATGCCCAGCCTTTCACCCAACAGAATGCAAGCTCTTGAAGGCCCAGGCTCATTTTGATCTCTCCCTCCCCCTCCCCCCCAAGAACTTAGCAGTTGCTGGTGGTGAGAAGTCTTACATAGGGATCCTAAGCAAGACCAGATGACTGAAGAATGAACAGAAGCAGGGCCTCAAACGAGTGGTAGACCAGCTGTCTACTGGGTATCAGACACAAGATGACATCCTTGGTTAAGAGACCTGGAGTTGGTCTCCTGGCTCCAGTTTGCCCTGATTATTTGTCATTAGCCCAGAATCTCCATCACCTGCTAGTACCAGTAACTTGAAATTCTTCCAAGAAACCACCTCTTCAATATTCTCAGCTATGTGATTTAGCTGAGAAGCCCTTTCTTTGTCCCAGAGATGGATCCTAATTGGTTTACATATATTCCATTCCTCTAGCCACACTGGCAAGCTATTTAAAAATTAAAATTTAAATTAAAAAAAATCTCTATGGCTTTAATATAATAATTTATTTCTTGCTCATGAATGGCATCCTAACTGGTGGTGACTTTCTTCTATGCACTGATCCAGAGACCCAGGCTCTTTCTATTTGGTGTGTCCACCCATCTTAAACACATTGCCCCTGTCACTCTGGGGGTCATCTCCATTCCAATCAGCCAGAAAGGAAAGAATGCATTAGGATCATCTCACTTCTACTTGTATTTTGTCAGCTAGAATTGCCATGTGGCCACATCTAACTACAAGAGAGGTTGATAAATGTAGTCTAGCTGTTTACACAGAAGAGATGCTGGATTTACTAAACAGTGAGTCAGTCTCTGCCCCCAAATGGGCATTTACTTTCATCAGAGTCAGTGATGCATGAAGTTGGGTTTGCTGAGAATTCTGGGTAAAAGATACCTCATTGATTAGGCATGGAGTAGAAATGTGCCTAAAATACTGAGTCCATTAAGCAGTCTGCGAATGGTACCAACCTGGCCAAAGCAGAGCTGGGACATAGATACTGGAGACATCATTTGAATCCTGTATCAAGCCATGTCTGAAGCCAGGCCTATCTCCAGACTTTTCATTTGTGTGAACCAAGAAATTCCCTTTTGGTATTAGTCCATTTGACCTGGATGTTCTTTTGCTTGCTACTAAAATTGTCAAAGTTATACCATAATTGTTGGCTATCAATGAATTCTGCCCTCCAACCCTCCCAAATCCATTGATGGCAAAGAGGCAGCAAAACGAGAGGTTAAGGGTTCAGAATCTGCAGCCAAACTGCCTGGATTTGACCCAAAAAATTTCCAATCACTCTTGAGCATGTTGCATCTTTGTACCTCAGTTTCCTTACTGATAAATGAAGAACAAAAATAGAACCTACCTCAAGGGCGCCTGGGTGGCTCAGTTAGTAAGTATCGACTCTTGGTTTCAGTTCAGGTCATGATCTCATAGTTCGTGAGTTTGAGCCCCGCATTGCACTGTCAGTGCAGAGCCTGCTTGAGATTCTCTCTTTCCCTCTCTCTCTGCCCCTCCCCCCCAAAATAAATAAATAAACTTAAAAAAAATAGTACCTACCTCATAAGATTGTTGAAGATTTGTGAAGTAATTTATGTAAATGCTGAGAATAGTGCATAATGCTTCAGAAGACTATACAGATACTTGCCGTCATTACTGTGGTGATGTGTCAGACCTACCTTGCACCCTTTACCCTCATCTCAAAGAAGTCTTACCTTTCATCTACCTGATGCTGCCCCTATCTACCCCCTCTCTTTTCCTCTACGTCCCTTGTTCATCCACACTCACTTCTCCTATATTAATTGGCATGGGATTGAGATGGGGAGGGGGAATAAATTATTTTACTACACAAAACAGATCCACTAGCTTGCTTTGGATAAAATGGACTTTTTGGAGCCTAGAGGTGCCATATATTAGCAACCAGGCAAACCAAAAGCACCAAAAGTCCAACACTCCATTTTTCATGTATTGTGACTGAAAGTCCTCTCTTGGAAGGTGGCAGGAGTGAACCCAAGTACAAAGTCAAAATGCCACTTTTACTCCACTAAAATGTAGCCAGCGTGAACCACTCTACAAACCAGAGGCAATATTGATTTTCTCAAGCCCTCTCATGAAATCTATCATCTCTTTCTAGAAGATTCCATCCCCGCCCCATCTCAGGATAGTCCACAAGCCTCTGGGATTGTACAGTCCAAAAGGGGAGGCCAAAAGGCTGGTGCATGCGACTCCCCACATTCAGGCTGGGAGAAAATTGGTCTCGGGTACTGTCATTGCGCCTTGTCGCCACACGGGGTCACTGTTAACGACAGATGCCGCAGGCTTCCGTGGCCAAGGTGCCAGCTGGTCTTCTTGTCCGAGGTGTCCCTTCCTGGCTCCCAAAGGAAGTGGATCTAAGTAAGGCCAAGTGAATCTAATGCGCTCCCAAGGCTGCCACTCTCAGGGATTGCCTCTTTCAGTTCATATGGCACCTTCCAGAACATCAGCTTCCCAGGCTCATGGAATCAGGATTCCCTCCTCGCCACCAGAATCACCTTCCTCCTTTTCCTCCACAATGACACCATTATTATTTTTTTTTTTTACAAGGGTCGCATTACATCCTCCTTCCCATCTATGGGAGGCTCTCTTCCGTGGCTACCAGATGTAGTCCCTTTAGAAAGAAATTGCCTGCATGATTCCAAAAGCCACTTCTCGCATGACAGAAAACACCTTTAAGATCAAGCAGAGCATCCTGCTAGAGCACCAAGTCAGTCTCCTGCTAAGTCCTCTTAAGCAGGACGGGAAGCAAGAAAAGAAAAGGAACTTGAGGTATGTGCTCTTCACCTTAGACCCTGTCTAGGACCTCCCTAGGTCCACCTAGGGAGGTATGTGCTCTTCACCTTAGGACCTCTCTAGAACCACCCAGAGTCCCTGTGCCACTTGACGAGATTGCTTGCCCTGTGTCTGCTGTTGTAACTCCTTGAGTTAATTTTATTAAATCTACAGGACACAGAAGAAAATATAATCTTGTGTTTATTTTTGCTAATGTCCCATTAACTTTGGGGCAAAGCGTCTGACTCTTGATTTCCACCCGGGTCATTATCTTGAAATTCGTGAGTTCAAGCCCCACATCCAGTTCTGTGCTGATACTTGGGATTCTCTCTCTCTTCCTCTCTTTCTACCCCCTGCCCTCTCTCTCTCTCAAAATAAATAAACTTTAAATAAATAAATAAATAAATAAATAAATAAATAAAATCACATTAACTCTCCTTTTGGGGACTGTTCAATCCCCTAGGGATTTGTGAACTATTTGGAGGTGGCTCATATGCCTTTAGAACAGTACCAAAAAGCCCACAAAATGAGCCCTTAGATTTTTTTAACCTTTGTTTTTTACTTAATCTGCTTCTCAAAGTATGTAGTAAGCAGTTTTTTTCATTATAATTTTTTCAGTGACTCCTATGCATAGGCAATTTAGGCAATCATTAAAATACACACTGTATTATGACAAATGCAGGCAGTGGGCAAAAATTTTAAGAGCAGGATGATTAGATCACATCTTTGCTTTTTCAGCTACCAGAGGTGTTTTTCTGTTTTCCTCTCCACCTTCCTTTCCTGTTCTATCTTCCTTCCTCATTGTCTAATGCTTTTTACCCTCTTGATCCTTCAGGTTTTTTGCCCCTTTGAATGTTGGCCATATTCAACTGACATGTTTTAATCAATGTATTTATTGAATAAAACATAATGGTCCCTGTTCTTTAAGAAATAGCTTTAGTGTAAATTTTTTCTACATCAAGGACACAAATATACCAAATTATGAAAACATAAGAGCTAAAGCTATAAAACTCTTTAAAGAAATCATTAGGGAAAAGTTTTGTGACATTGACTTGCCAAAGATTCATTGGATCTGACACAAAAAGCAAAGGTAACAAAAGAAAAAATAGATAAATCGGACTTCCTCTAAATTTTAAAACCTTGGTGCATCAAGGGACACTATCAACAGAGTGAAAAGGTAAGCGATGGAATGGGAGAAAATACTTGTAGATCATAGATTGGAGAAGAGATTAATACCCACAATATGTAAAGAGCTCCTACACCTCAACAACAAAATACAAACCACTCAATTTTAAAATGGACAAAGGAATTGAATAGACATTTCTTGAAAGAAGATTTACAGATGTCCGATGAATACCTAGAATGATGCTCTACATCATTAATCATCAGGTAAGTGTGAATAAAAATCACACAGTGATATCAGTCCACATTCATTAGGATGGTTACTATCAAAACAATAAAAATGACACAGTGTTGGTGAGGATGTGGGGGAATTGGAACCCTGCACACTGCTGGTGGAAATGGAAACTGATAGCACCGCCATGGAAAACGCTATGGCGGGTCCTCTGGGAAAACACTGCAATGTCATGGGACACTCCAAGCCAGAACCATACAGCTCCGCTTCTCCCAAATTCCTGACCCACACAAACTATCTGCTTCATCCTGAAAAGAAATAAATGAACAGATTTAGCAGCTGATACAACAACTCCACTTTGAGGTATAGACCCACAAGAATTCAAAGCAGGGACCCAAACAGGTAGTTGTACACCTATGTTCCTGGCACCATTACTCACAAGAGCCAAAAGGCAGAAATAGCCCAAATGTTCTTCAGAGGATGAGTGGGTAAACAAAATGTGACAGACACATACAATGGAATCTTCTTCAGCCTTAAAAAAGAAGGAGGTTCTGACAAATGCTTCAACATGGATGGACCTCGAAGACATTCTGCTAAGAGAAATTAGCCAGACACTGAAGGACAGATATTGTGCCCTCTACTTCTATGTGGTTCCTAGAGCACTCAGATTTAGACACAAAGTAGAGCAGTCGTCACCAGGGGCGGGGAAAAGGGGAAGGGAATTGTTATTGTTTGATGGGAATGGAGTTTCAGTTGGGAGGATGAATTATAGTGACGGCTGCACAACAATATGAATGCCATGAACTGTACTCTTAAAAAGGCTAACATGGGGCACCTGGGTGGCTCAGTCAGTTTAGCATGATCTCAGCTCAGGTCATGATCTCACAGTTCATGAGATCAAGTCCCACCTCGGGAACTGTGCTGATAGTGCAGAGCCTGCTTGGGATTCTCTCTCTCCCTCTCTCTCTCTGCCCCTCCCCCACTCATTCTCTCTCTCTCTCTCAAAATAAATATTTTTTTAAATGGCTAACATGGTAAACTTCATGTTATGTGTATTTTAACATAATGAAAAGCAAAGGAATAAGGCAGTAACTGGCAAGGGTTGGAAATAAGACAAGAAAAATGTTTAAAAGATGAGAGAATTAACAGAATTTTTATATACTGGAGAGAATGTTCCAAAAGGTAAGGAAACATTGATGATAATCAGGATTAATGTCAACATTGAGAAGCGATGTTTATTTATGCCATGCTAAACGGGATGTTTAGATACTGAAGTGGTGGTTACTTCTGGCTCCTAACCTTCTGTCTGGAAGCTTTCAAGTGTTAACAAACTTTTCCTAGAGTTTGTATTCCAGGTGGAAGGGAGATACACTTTAACCAGTCTCTGTCCTTGATAAGGGTCCATGCACATGCGCGTGCGCGCGCGCACACACACACACGCCATATTGTCTCTTTTAAGTAATTTAAAGTGGATCACAGACAATCTGATACTCGTAAACCAATGACTTATGCCCCAACTCCACCTATATTTTCCCTTGATCATTCCCATGCCCCATGGTCCCTACCAGAGCCCCAGCCCCAGTTGGTTCTCCAGAGATGGAGCCTTCAGTGGCTTGAGTGGCCTATGCTGTTCCCGTGGACTTACTGCCCTGTGGCTGTGGCTGGAGTGAGTGCCTTTGTTAGAGATGGAGGGACAGGTGATGCTGTTATAAACTCTCAGACCAGACCCGATGAAGCATTTGAAATTGATCTTTCCCAATTTCTTACTCCAATATGTGAAAACTACTAAACCTCAGAGTTTCTCCAGGGTTATAGTTTAGCCCTCTGGTTACTGGGCTGTGTAACCATGGACAAGCCACGTAACTGTCAGGGTCTGCGGGTTCTTCAACTTGACCCCATTCTGCTTTTGACTTTTTTTTTTTTTTTAATCATTCTAACTTCACTAAGTCTTTTTGGAGATCTGAAGCAGCAATTATCTTTTCTTTTTTCATTTTATTTTTACTTCTCTTTCTCTTTGGTTGAGGACTACTAACCTCAGAAAACTATAGTTTAAGGGTAAACCTCCCTTCTCGGTGGTTGGCAACTTCATTCTTTGAGTTACTCAGGCCAAAAACATTAGAGCCATCCTTGACTCTTCTCTCTCTGACTCACCCCCATCCAAACTATCAGCAATTTTGTTGGCCCTTGTTGTGAGCTATATAGCAAGAGGCTGACTCGTTCCTGCAACCTCCATGGCTCCCACAGTGGCTCAGGTTACCAAAGTCACTCACCTGGCTTGTTCTACAGCCTGCTGGGAGGTCTTCTCCCTTGCTTCTCCCAGGCCTATTCTCCACACAGCAGCTGGGATGGGGGCTTCCTAATGAGCCAGGTTATGTCTTTCCTCTTTTCAAACCCCTCCAATAATGCTCAGAATCCTGCCAAGCCTTTGCTTCTCTGTTCCCTCTGCCTGGAGTGCTCCTCCACTTACCAAACTCCTCACCTCCAGAACGTCCTTCTCACATTTCACCTTTTCACTGAGGTTTACCTTCTATAATATTTCACTGCCCTATTTAATTTTTCTAGCTCTCCAGACCCCTTTCACCTGCCTTACGCCTCTGTTTTGAAATTCTTTATCTTTTTTTTTCTTTGAGAGAAAGAGAGTGTATATGTGTGCACACAAATGGAGGAGGGGCAGAGGGAGAGGGAGAAAGCGAATCTTAAGCAAGCTCAATGCCCAGCTCAGAGACCAATGCGGGGCTCAATCCCACCACCCTGGGATCATGACCTGAGCTGAAACCAAGAGTCGGAGGCTTGATTGACTGAGCCACCCAAGTGCTCTAGATTATTAATTGCTTCTTAACAAGGTGCCCTGGGTTTGCATTTTGCACAGGGCCCCTCAGGTTATATAGCCAGTCTTACTGAAAGGTCTCTCCTGGCCTCTGTTTTCTAATTTGTAAAGAAAATATAATAATACTATACTGCCTCTGGGTGCCTGGGCATCCGACTCTTGATCTCAGCTCAGGTCTTGGTCTCAGGGCTATGAGTTCAAGCTCCATGCTGGGCATGAAGCCTACTTTAAAATAATGATAAGAATAGTAACTTCCTCAGGAAATTTAAGAGAATTAAATAACATAGTATGTGTTGGGGCACCTGGGTGGCTTCAGTCAGTTGAGGGTCTGGCTCTGGATTTCAGCTCTGGTCATGATGTCACAGTTTGTGGGACTGAGCCCCATGTCAGTCTCTGCACTGACAACATGGAGCCTGCTTGGGATTCTCCCTCCCCCTTTCTCTCTGCCCCTCCCTCTCTCTCGTTCTCTTTCTCTCTCTCAAAATCAATAAACATTAAGTAAATAGATAGATAGATAACATAGTATGTATTAAGTACCAGGCACATAATACACCTTCATTCACAACAATCTGACTGTCTACTATGTATCAGGCACTGTTCCAGGCAATGGGAAAATGCCTATGAAAAGTCACAGCCACGGACCTAACTTTCCAGTGAGGGAAAGACAGGTGGTGACAGACAAGATGCTATCACGTGGAATGGGTACTAGCTGGGGAACTAAAATGGAATGATGTGATGGAGTGGCTAGATGACCACATTAGCTTGGAGAATCGGAGGTGGCTTCTCTGTGAGGTGACATTTTCTGTGAGGTGACATTTAAATGAGAACTGAAGACAAGAAGAAATCAATGATGCAAAAAGCAGAGGGAAGGGCATTCCAGGCAGAAAATTGCTACCCGAGAGTGCCGAGGACGGGGACTCACACTCGGTGCCAGAGGCGCAGGAGAAAGGCAGGGTGGGCTAACAGAGTGCACTAGAGTGTTCCGGATGAAGCCAGGGAGAAGACCAGAGCCCAGATCCAGTAGGACCCTTTGCCACATCAAAGGGTTGGTGCTTGCTAGTGCCATGGGGGCAAGTCACTCGAGGGTTAAAAGCTGCAAACGCCTGATCTCGCTTATAAGTTTAAAAGAGAACTCGGCCCGCTATGGGAAAAATGGGCTGGGGAGGGGCAAGGTGGAAGGAGGAGGTGGCAGGTAAGATGCTGCCGCACCCCTACAATCTGTGAGCAGGACATGACGATGGCTTGAAGCAGGGCGACAGAAGAGAAATGGGAGAAGCTGGGGGAGAAGAGAAGTGGTCAGATTCACGATCAGATCCTACCTGCTGCAGGTAGATTGGGTAAGAATTGCTGGCATCAGCAGCGGAGAAAAGAGAAGAAACAAGTGTGATTCCGAGCAGCTGAGCGGATCTACGTTCACCATGATCAAGTAACTACCAAATAGGGTGATGTAAATGCCAAATAATTCCTACCAATCAACCAATTAACCACGGACCCTTACTAAGAATCAGGATGTTATCAGGAGCTAACATGTACGCAGAAAGGAGCTGAGTGAAGGCCGGCGCCCGTGGTGCCCAGGACTGTTGGCTGCCTGACTGGGGAAGGGAGAGCACGGATGGGAAGTGGGGGGCGGGGAGGGAGGGCTCATGGGGAACTTTGCCTACTTTACAGTTTTGCCCAAAGCAGGACCTGCTGACTGGCCTCCACAAAAAGGAAAAACAAACTTAAAAAAAAAAAAAAAAAAGTCTGCTGCATGGAAAGATTTCAGCTAACAAAGGAAGAGGAAAGGCCCGGAGGACAGGGATACACGTGTTTGGACACATCCCCCACGTGGGAAAGCTGACTCCTGAAAAGGCCAGTATCTGATGAGTGTGCAGGAAACCCTTTTGCCCTGTCAGTTCCTAATAACAACTGGCGTGTTTTATTTGCCTTCTCAAACCACGATGGAGAGGAGCCAGGAGGGGTGCTTCGGGGCCAGGTAAAGGCATGGACACTCATCCATCTGTTTGTTCAGCCCTTTCTGTAGGATGGGAAGCATTCCAGGCAGGGAATTCCTGGGCCCCCATGTACCTGCTACCTGAAGACACAACATTTCAACCAAAACGGGGAGTCCTTTGAGCCTGGTGTTTTATGCCCACAGTGATATCCTTTCTGGAAAACTCAGTCCTTGAGGAATGGTAATAGACTAATGGTGCCTCTCTATGAAGATCAAAAGTTTAGAGTAGTTCCTAACCATGTAGAATGCTAAATATGTATATATGGTAGGATGCACCATATGAAGTTGTAGTATTAATCCTTTTTTCTCCTCCCCTAAAATAGTGACTATTTCATATGGTTCATCCTGATATCTACTTCTGCAGGTGATGAAATAGTTGGGACAAAACACTCCCATGGCAATAAATTTTAGTGTAAGTATATCGCACTTCCCTTTCTTCAAAATCCTAGAATGTTTCTGTTTCCTTCAAGAAAGTTATTTTGAGGGGTTGGAGCATTTCAGATCACCTACAGGAGGAAACAATTTACTTACGTTCCTCCACGATGCACCCAGCATTCGAGCCAACCACCAAAATGTTCAAGGCCTGAAGGAGTTTGGAGTGGGGGAGGGTAGAAATCCCCTTGGGCTGAGAGTGTGAAAAGAAATGTTTACAGTCCCGTAAATGCACAGGAAGAGAGTGAGCATTTTGTCATCCCATTCCATTATTTTCTGATGGAGGCTGTGTCCTTGCTCAAGGACAGGGTCAGCGGTTTGGGGCAGGACTAGAGCCAGACCCTTAAGTGTTTTGAAGCAACTCTCTCTTCTGAACTAATATAGTATATGGAAAGAGTCTGAGAGTTTGTGGGTGGAAATCACTTCATTTGCAAAACAGAAAACTATTTAACATACCTGGGAATACTCACAGATATCAAAATAAAAATCTAGTAACAATAATGATAAAAATCCAACAGAATAAGGTGTGGAGAAGCCAAAAAGCAAGGGGATTTCAGAAGCTTCATTGAGAGGAAAGCTCTATGGCAAAGCAGAGTGGTGCAAACTGCAGAAAGAAGTAATTTTGTAATTGGCCCAGGGAATTTAAAGAAAAAAAATAGTTTTAATAAATTTTTTTGGAGGATAGTGGTGTTTCGTGTGTGTGTGTGTGTGTGTGTGTGTGTGTGTGTGAAAAAGAGAGAGAGAGAGACAGAAAGAGCGAGGGGGAAAGGGGCAGAGAGAGGGAGAGAGAGAATCCCAAGCAGGCTCCATGATGACAGCACAGACCCCCCAGCACAGCACTTGAACTCACAAACCATGAGATCATGTCCTGAGCCAAAACAAAGAGTCTGACACTTAACCAACTGAGCCACTCAGGTGCCCTGTGGAGGGTGGTAGTATTTTAGTTGAATTATCTAACCTGTGTACCAACATATCTGAGAAAATTTCACTTCCATGAATTATTCTGTCAATCATTCGTATCGAGTGCTTACTACAGACCACGCACTATTCCAAGTATTCGAGATATTATCAATTAACTAAGCAGAAAAAATCCCTGCCCTTAAAGGGTAAATATTCTAACTGGAGAGACAGAGAACTAACAGTAGGCATAGTATACTGTAGGGTGACTTAGAAAGGGATGCGTGCCCAAGACAAAGAAGAGGATCAGGACAAGGCGGGGGAGGGGGGCGCAGGAGCATCAGGGTGGAAGGGATGCACATGGCAGTTTTCGGTTGAGTAATCTGCACAAGTCTTATGAAGGCAGTGGCTTTGAACAAGGGCTTGAAAGAAAGGAAGGAGTTAGCCAAGTGTCTCCTCTGGGAAGGGCATTCCAGGCCCAGATAAGCCACTAAGAGCGAGGCATGACTGGCAGGTGTGTGCCTCACCATGCGGTCCATAGAGCCAGTGTGGCACCTGTTCCCAGAGCATGGCCAAGGTCTTGTGTATGGAATCCGGAGCCTCGACCCATCCAGTTTAGCCATGTTGTGCTACGCCATGCACGACAAGCCCAGTAGACCATGCAGTGGACCATTGGAAATCGGTGACCTGACCCTCAGTTCTGGTTCAAGTATGCCTGTGGTTAATCTCAACCATATTCTTTACATTTGCTCTTCAGGACTTCAGTGACCATGGCTTTCTTTCCGTGTGACAACAAATAGCACCCAACTCAGTGCTGAATTAGTTGAACCACGGATAATCTATTCGTGAGCTTAGGCATCAGATATCGGAATGGAGGTCTACTCTAACAGGCAGAGTAGAGGATTACCTGTCATCTATTACTAGTTCACGCTAATTGATTGATCCTGATTAAATCACTTGACCCTTTTATGCCTCCATTTTCACATCTACCAAATCAAAATACTCCTCTTTGCCAAGTCTATTTCTCAAGCTTACAACAAGGTGTTTTTTTAATTTAACTAATTAATTAATTAATTAATTTATTTATTTATTTAGAGAGAGCATGCACGCAGGGGAAGGGCAGAGAGAGAAGGGGATAGAGAGAATCCCAAGCAGGTTATTCGCTGTCAGCACAGAGCCTGATATGGGGCTCAAACTCATCAACTGTGAGATCATGATCTGAACTGAAACCAAGAGTTGGACACTTAACCGACTGAGCCACCCAGGTGCCCCACAAACTTGTGATAAGGTTTAAGTGACATAATATATGCAAAAGTATTATGGAAGCCATAATGCACAGTGCAATGTGGCTTACTCACCCCTGCGTCCTCAGCCCTGCATAGTGTCTGATATTCCACAGGTGTTTATTGAATAAATGAATAGGTAAGTGAAATTTACAGTGTGATAGCAATCAAGAAAAAAATCATTCTGTTAGATATGACTCATGTCTACAAAATCAAAGTAAAGATGGATATTTGGGACAGCTAGCTATATAGATCAGGCCCAAAAAAATGTTATTCAGACTTTCACTTGAAGACTTTTTAAACAGAAGTTATTTCGAAACATGATCAAAATTACAGACTACTCTCAGTTTAACTTATTAACTCCTTTGATCTATAAAAACACAAGATATTCTTACCCAAGGCAAGGAAGTGAGGAAGACAAAGCAAAAAAGAATTCATTATTGCTCACCAGAACAGTACAAGAAAGAGATTTTTTTTAATGAAGACAAATGTGCATTCCTTTTTAATAATTTCTATATTGGGAATAGAAATAGCTGTTGAATTGTTTCAATGTTACAATGAGCTATAAAGGAGAGAAGGAAGTATTTTGTACTCTGACCAAGCTGTTTTAAGTGCCAAAAATTCTGCACAATGAGTATACACACACACACACACACACACACACACACACACACACACACGTGTCCAGGTGAATGTAACCCTAAACTATTTGTTTAATAAAATTGAATTCCATTGAAAATGCTTACTCCCCAGGAAAACCACATGCTTAGGCAGAAAATTCCATGTCTCCTACTGGAACACTACCTTTAATGGTAAAACAGGGATTTGATACCATGAACTGAGATTCTGCAACCCCGTTTTATCAGTCCTGTTTGCTCCATGTTGGCCAGCATCTAAATTTCATCAAGGACCACATTAGGCAGAGAGGACTTTGGGCAGGCGTGGAAGGCATCTCCATAGAGTCCTCACTGATTTCTGCTCCTGGAGGTTTTCAGGGACACATGATTTTTTTCCCTTTCCTAAATGTTTACTTCCCAGAGTGAAAAGTTAGAAAGGGGGAAATTGTAGGAGCTGGTGGATTTGTAAAACTATGTAAAGCAATGGTTACAATTTTCTAGACTGATGCTCAAGAAAGATCAAAACCTAGCTGCTATTCTGTGATCTTTTTCTTCTTCCATCTGGTAAAAAATGGCTGAGAGAATGAAACATAAATTCTAAACAGAAAATCAACCCTAGATCCCAATTTCTGCCCTTTTTTTCCACCAAAGCAAAACAGACAATTGATCCCATGTAAACGGGTAAGTTTGTTCTACTTCACAAGCATAAACTTGGGGCGCCTGCGTGGTTCAGTCAGTCAAGCATCCGACTCTTGATTTTGGCTCAGGTCATGATCTCTCGGTTCATGGGATGGAGCCCTGCATTGGGCTTCGTGCAGAGAGTGGTGCCTGCTTGGGATTCTCTCTCTCCCTTTCTCTCTCTCTCTGTCCCTCCTGCTCTCTCTCTCTCTCTCTCTTTCAAAAAAAAAAAAAAAAGCCCTTGTCTCAAAACAATTTTAATGGCTAGAGACAGAGATTACAACAATCTGAAAAAGAAAAAAAAGGAAATGTGGGTGGCCGTGAAGAAAGTGCCTGGGTCACTCAGTTGGTCAAGCAACTGACTTCAGCTCAGGTCATGATCTCACAGTTCATGAGTTTCAAGCCCCTCATTGGAGTCTGTGCTGACAGCTCAGAGCCTCGAGCCTGCTTCGGGTTCTGTGTCTCCCTCTCCCTCTGGACCCTCCCTACGCTCAAAAATAAATAAACAAAAAAAAAAAAAGAAGAAGAAGAAGACGAAGCAGAAAAGAATGTGACATTCCACCAAGGGAAGACACACAGGTCAGCAGAAATGGGGCAACTCGGGACAGGAAATCCAGACCTAACTCGCAGCTACACTGGGATAAGGGTAGAGGTCTGTGTAGCTACTGTCTATGACACCAGCCTAGCTAATAATAATAATGAGGAAGAGTGATTGAGCACCCACTATGTGCTAGACACATTCTGAGCACGTTGCTTGTTGATTGCAAGGACAAGTGGTGGTAGAGGTTTGAAATAACTTGAAGAACCTCTGCTCATAGCCATCAAATGAGCTTAACAGAAATAAAATTAGCAAAATGATTCAGACAATTTCTAAACAAAGCCATGGAAGTTATATGTATTTTTTAATGCAAACTGATGAGTGACGTATATGAACAGGTCCTAGACCGTGGAGTTCCCATGGCCACTGGCAGGCTGACCTCTACTTCCCAGCAACTTTAAAAATAGAATATTCAGCCTCCTAAAATCTAGGACAGTATTTCTCTAAGAGAGATCACTGGATAGAACACAGACCTGGAGTTTTCATTTGTAAGGGAGGGTGTTAAAAAAAATTGGAAAACATTGCTTTAAGCAAAGTTGAACTGTTTTCGGTTGGTTTTGTTACATTATGCTTTAGGACAGGACTTCTCAGAACCTCTAATGAGCCAGTGAGCATGGTTAATCCATAATAAAGGGGCGTGAAGGGTGGGGTTTTCCAAATTATTTGATGAGTGAGTCTTCCCCTATTCCTCCTACAGCATCTCCCGGAACTAGTTTAGGAAATGCAAGAATGGGTTCATTTTTTCATTTCCCCAGGTATCTAGCCCATTCCAAGCCCTAGATATTTATTCATGTCCTTCAGGGAGGAAAGAATCAGAAAGAAGTCTCCAACGTCTTTCCCCGGTGTAAGGAAAGGTTAAGGCAACACACCTTTGTGGCAAACAAACCTCAAGATCTCATTAGCTTCACACAATAATTGCTCCTTTTTCCTCAAGCAACAGTCCCATGCAAGCAGAATCACCCAGAAAGCTTTGAACACTACTCATTCTGTGCCCCACACCAAAAAGTGCTGATTTGCTTGCTCTGAATGAGGGCCAGACATTGGGGAATTTCTTCTAAACTCCTCCAGGATCCTAAACAGGATTGAAGCACACTGACCCAAGGGATGATAAGAGCTTCCTCAACTGGCATCTTCCATTCAGACCACTGGGTTAGCCTCTGAAGGCCTATCTGTACTGGAAGTTTCTTAGATTATTGAGCCATATAATATAATGTTATTTCCAAAACCAAAGAGAGAAAGACTGCAGAGAGAGAAGAATTATTTAACCAAAACTAGTGTCTATAACTGCATGAGTCTCTCAGTTAACTCAAGGTCATGAAACACAGCCTCATATGCCTGTCTTGTTGATAAGCCCAGACTTTATCCTTTCTGGTTCTGGGCCTGACACTTTTCCATCATGTCAGTGAAACTAGAACACCACCTCCTACTTATTTATGTATTCAATATTCATTGTTTTAGGAAGTTGAGGGGAGTGGTTCACAGTCCTTACTGTTAGGCCACACAGTTTGAAAACTGGATGCCCACCTACTAGCTGTGTGACCTTAGAAAAGTTCCCTAACCTCTCTGCCTCAGTTTCCTTCCCTGTAAAATGGGGAAAATAACTATTTCCCCAATAGTTGTGAGGAATAAACAAGGTAATCCATGGAGAAGTCTAGAATAGTGACTAGCATACAGTAAGATTTCATCAAATGTTGACTGTTTCTATTTGTTTTTATTATTTTCAAATGCAGGTCTCTGCTCCAGGCTCTCAGACGTACGAAGAGAATGAAGGCTTGCCTCTGTCCTCAAGGAATTCACAGTTGGGCCTGGGAGACAGATATACAGACAGATGGATTGACGGATGTGACTGGGCTTTCCTAGTATTATATGCAAAATGCTGGGAGGGTTTCCCAGGTGGTAGTGGAGGGGCAGGACAGGCAGGCTTCCCTGAAGAGGTGGCATTTAATCTGGACCTTGAAGGGTAAGAGGAGACCTATACACTCAGCCATCTGTTAGGATGTGACATGGAAGAGAGGAAAGGAAGAGTCAAAATGCCCATAGTAGGCAACTACCAAGAGACATTTTTTGCAATAGGATCTCTCACCCGTGCCAAAGGGAGGCCACCACCCCCTCCCAAGTCAAGGCCCTGAGCTCCTGTGACATTCCCTTTGTGAGATCGTTCCAGTTTCTGGGGACTCCCACAAAAACTCCCCGGCACCAAGTTTGGGACTTTGTATTCAGAGAGAGAGGCCTGCAGTTTTCCATGGTGTGGCTGGATGCATGTCGGTGGGGCTGCGGGTGCAGGATCAGGCAGGCCCAGCAGCGGGAAGGGCAGAGCACTAGGAGGCGGGAGCTCGTTCTTAGGAGTTGCGCGAGGCAAAAAATCCCAGAGCAAGTCCCCGCCTCAGCCCCTTCAGGATATCCTGTCATTCAGCCAAGACATATATAGAGTTAAGAGTGGCCAATTTCACCACGACCCCTGAATTTGCCATTTTTCCTGTCTCGAGGCAGTTCTCACATATCATCTGCTTCAATCCAGGAAAAAGAGGGGGAAGGATTTGAAAACAGACACTGAAATGAAAGAGAATTCACTAGGAGTTCATCAGACTAGGTTTGGATAGCTGCATAGTGCTGACAGGTGCCTGAAGCCATAAGGAGCAAATATTTTCTCACTATGCTACCAAAGTTCATACTTCTTCTTGGATTGGTCGTACAAAATTTCTGCTCCCCGCCTGAAACTACTACAGAGCAGGTAAGATGAGACTTGCAATTTTTTGTGTGTGTTCACGGTGTGTTCAATAGCTTTTTGCTTTCCTCTGTTGTCGTGGGTAAAGAGTACTATCTGGACTTCATAAACTAAAGAGAAAGGCTGCAGAGAATAGGATTCTAATGGTCGTGCACCATCTTTCCAAAGACATGTTCTTCCAGTTTGTTCTATTCCTATGCTAATCCCCATTGTTCCTCTTTCCACTGCTGCTGTTGGTATCCTGGGTGAGGTGCGGCTGTTTTCTTTTGTGTTAATAACTCACTGTGAATACCTCCCATTGCATCATTTTGAATACAGAAAATAACCATGGCTGAAGAGAGATGAATAGAAAGATGTTCTAGGGAATTCCAGGTGGAGTGATGTCTGGTTGAGAAACACAGTGTTACGGAATGCATCAGGAACTCATCCATCCCTTCTACCTTCCACGAGGTTGCAGTAGAAGTACCCAAAGGGGTGCCTGTGTGGTTCAGTCGGTTAAGTGTCCAACTTCGGCTCGTTTATGATATCGCAGTTTGTGGGTTCGAGCCCCACATTGGGCTCTGTGCTGACGGCTCAGGTACCCAGGGTGGTAGGGTCAGCATCTCTTGTGAAGCCCACCAGTACGCCAGCATCTCAAGCCCACTCACATGAGCTGTCATAATAGAGCAAGCTGGTATCAGATGCACAGCTAGGTCAGCCTAAACGAGGGATATGAACAAGGCAACCTGGGTGATCTATTCAAAACGCATTTCACAAGGCACACTTTCAATTAATAATAAAACTTAAACTTGATTCTGCATCTGAGCCAGGCAAACATTTATCAATACCAACTTGGCGCCAATTAACTGTACTCTGATAATGCTTTTCATGAAAATGCTGGAAGATCGCATAATGGTTTAGTGCTCCAGCTTAAAGGTTTGAGAGTGGTGAGTTTGAACCGTGGCTCTCCTATGTTTATCAGATATGCCTGAGGGCCAGGCAGTGTGTTCTGTAGCCTACTAGCTGTTCAAGCCTGAGCGAGTTAGTCTCTCTGAGCTGAGGTTTCTCCCCCCACAGTGCTCCACAAACAGCCAGAATTATCATCTTCATTGTCACCGTCACCATCAGCATCATCAAGTGCTTACTTAAGTGCAGAAATCAGGCCTTGACTGGTGTTTAAAGCTGAGTTTGCTTTTCCAAGAGGACTGTATGAGAGATCAAATAAGCCATTCCATTTGAAAAGGACAATTTGAAAGTCAAGAGATTTCTTGAAAAGAGAGTATTAAACCTGACCTTTTAGGAAAGAAAAGAAAAAGTAATGTCCTCCCATCCACTTATCTAAGTGGGAAAACCTAATATAAAGAAAAATGGTTTTAACAGATGTAGAGGCTTCATGACCATTAAAGAGAGTTGATTCAAACTCTAGCTAAGGGTGGTTTTTATTATTATTTCATAAAGAACATTCCAGGGCTATTTTGATTCAGAATGACCACTAAATGAAAGCTGCTGCCATTAAAACAGATTTTATTTTTCTATGTGCCATTGTACAGCGTGCATGGAAGAGCTTACCAAGGAATCAAAACACCAAAGGTTTACAGTGTGGCATTGGCGAGTCACAGAACCTCCCCTCACCTCAGTTTTCTCCCCCTTAGGGAATGACAATACCTACACTGATAATGTTCAGCGTAGTCAAGATCAAATAAGATGACACCCTTGGAAGTATGTATAACCATAAATTTCTCTGTAAAAATAGACTTCTTCTTATGCAGCCTTTATACATTTCAGTAAACTGAGAAGTAGTTACGACATTCTTACCACCCCTACCTAGTGCTAGGCCTGTGTGCTATTTGTGGATGGGGGTAAGTAAGAAGTAGGAGACATGGTCCCCTCCCACAAGGGGTTTTTAAATGGAAAACAAAGACAACAAAATGTGTTCCAGTGGCCAACCAATGTGTTCCACTGGCCAACCACATGAACAGTAGAAGTTGAGAAAAGGAAGAGAGATGAGCATAATTTTTGTGGAAGTAGTGTCGTTAAGCAGGGCCTTGAAAGACGAAGTTTGGGGAGTTTGGGGAGGGGGAAGTATACCTCTATCAAGAGAGACAATAAGCAAAACACAGAGGTGGGGGCAGAGAAGCATTACGGGAACTAGTATTTACTGCCTACAAGATTCCAGAGACTGGGCCACACAATTTGCACATATCATTTAAAGGTCTCTGTAACCTGGAGAGTGGTTATTCATACCTCCTCATGTCAGAGGATGGCAAAGAGCGAGGAATTCGTTCAAGACTGTACCCTTAGCAAGACACAGAGCTTGATTCCAAACTTAGGACTTTTGACTCCCAAATTTTGTCTCTCTTCACTGTATGAAACTACTTCTTCTTAAACTTGATGGGAAAGTGAAGGAGATTTGAGAGAGGAGACAAAATCCATTTGGGAGGATCAGCACTAATATCATGAACAATAAGGGATCCTGAAGACAGGGACAAAGTGGGTCTGCATCATTCATATTAGCAGCTGATTCTCTACCACTTAGTGTTGCTATGTCACTGTTTCTAGTGTGTCTGTTGTACTTCCTACAACTCATTTAATCAACAAATATTTACTAAGCTCTACTATGTGCCAGATACTGTTCTGTGTGCTTAGGAAATAATCAAGGACCAAACAGAAAAAGATCACTTCCTCCTGGAGCCCATATTCTAGCTGAATTATAATCAAAATGGTGCAAACATCTTTAGAGCAGGAACTATATGCTTTGTAGCATTTAGCATTCAGACTAAACTATTGCTGTAGAATCAACACTGAAAGAATATTCTTGAGACCTGTTGATCTATGACCAATTGACTCTAAATAACCATTTAAAAATTTGTCCCATTTGGAGAGTGTACTCTATAATGTATTTCAGATTTCCCAATTGGGTGTGTGCAATGAAGTTACCTCGCTTTATTGGATTCCACACTTTCGATCAAGGATGACAAACAGGTGGTACAAGCAGCCTCCCTCATCACCCACAGCCATGGCAGACATTGCTTGTTGATCCCAACACTCTCTCTAGATAAGGCTGAAGGCAACCAGCCAGTCATTACCAACCAGCCTCATTGCCATCCCGGTCATTCCACTGACATGATGGGGAAGATTGGCCAACCAAAGCTCTGCTAATGGGACTTGATTTTGTTTTTGTGTTTTCACAGGCAAAAAGATGTGATAAGACATCTCGGCTTACAATTAGGACTGAGTGCCAATCCTGCTTGCTCAACTTAGAAATTAACTGCCCAGATGGTTACACAAAGGTTACCAATGGCTCCATAGGGATTCGAGATTGCAGGTACTCATGAGAAAATAAATGTACTCAAGTCTTGAAATTTAAGGGATTGTGAATCCAAACTGAAGCTTCCCATCTCAAAATCTACAAAGCATTTCCATGATTTTCCCTTACTTTAGGATTACATTCAGTCCAATCTCACAACTTACAACCTTGAGTCTAAAAAATATATTATTGATTAACATATTCAATACAAAATTGACTATATTACATTGCACATAAACATTTTTCCTTCATTGTGACCTTCTTTATTTTAAAAATCTGGGTTTTGTTTCATTTGGGAAGGTTCTAGTCAGAACATGAACGAAAAAACCATGGGTCCTACAGTCATTTTATTAGCCAGCTATGGATTCTGACACTAATTAGAACCTAATGAGAGAAGACAAAGGAGTTACAGCTTCATATATTTTCTGTGAGCATTGCATTCCTGAAATCCTCTTATGATTCAAAACTCTCATAATTCAAGGCTAATCCTTGCAAAAGATGATGAGCAATTTCGCTTGCTGGCTAATGGAAGCAGCCATATAGCTCAAGTGTAAACACAATGTTCAATGTACTAAGTTTACTGATTTAGACATTAAACATCTCTCAACAAGTCCATACCTAATTCAGGGATGAAGGATTGGTACTATTTCTTATTTTGTATAAAATAAAAACTTAACATTGTTATATTACACTATTTTAAATTCATATTTGCTTAATATGACCATGATATATCTATGACCAAAATCAGCAATTTCAATAAAAGCTTTCCGGGGCACCTGGGTGGCTCAGTTGATTGCTCATCCAACTTTTGATTTCAGCTCAGGTCATGATTACGGAGTTGTGGGATTGAGTCCTGGGTTGGGCTCCACACGGAGCATGGCATCTTCTTAAGATTCTCTCACTTTCCCTCTACCTCCCTCCCCTCCTCTCCCTCTTGCTCTCACTCTCAAAGTAAAATTTTTAAAACAAAACTTCCCAAAACTAACTGACCTAGAATTAGCAAGCATGTGCAACAGGTAACCATTCAGGTACCAAAGTGGGCACACATTTGTGACCAGATTCTCTTAGGAAGTATATAAAGATTTAACATTCGAGGTTAAAATTATACAATGACTTTATTGAAGACTTCTTTGTACTGACTACTTTTTTTCATGGCCAAGGTGAGCACTTGGTTATGTCCTCCCCACCCTATCATCTCCCTTCCAACACACACACACACACACACACACACACACACACACGTTGAGATTGTTGCACTCGTGCTCTCTGTTGCAAATTGAAAACTTTGATCTGTCATTCATTTATGCTAAAATAAATCCAAGATTCGCAGCGGGCAGCGCGTCAGTCTCATAAAATAAATCCAAGATTGGCTCTTGAGATGATCTTCCTCTTCCTATCTTTGTGAAGAAATGATCCTGCCAGTATTCTCAGACTTCCAGAGAAATTGTCAACTCTGTCTCCATCTTGACTGCCTATAAAGCCAGTAGCTCAGGGATTGGATTAGAAGTACAACCTTGAACTCACCTGCACACTATTCTTAATAGTCCAGTTGAAAGAATTGGTATTTCTGGAGGATTGTCCTTAGATACACAAAAGTCAAATCCTGGAATAAGCCATCCATGCAGAGATTCCCTCAAAATAGACAATGGTGTTTAGCCTCCATAGAATTGCTATTCCAGATCTGTACCTCAGATGGCATAAAAACTGTTCTAAGAAACTCATCATTACATCTCCCTTGAGGATATTTGGGAAATACTGCCCAATACATTACACCACCTCTCACGGAAATGTCTACATATAGAGTATCTGCAAAAGATGTGCTCATCCTAGGTAGTTGGTTTATTTTAAATCCAGAGATTCTGTGCATCCCATAACCCATGATCTTTTCCTTCTCGTATTAGCTGCAACAAGTGTGATGTCCACCACTGGCATGTGCCCAGAACCTAACACTGGTTTCTTTATCTACTAACTTCACTTCGGACATTGTTTATTTAGGCTTTAGTTTCATTGTGCTCTGATATTTCACCTTTATTTTCATTGTGCTCTGATTTTTGTCATCCATTTCATACAATTAAAGGTAAATCATGATTAAGTTTTATTCTCCTAAACAGCAAAATGTATTCAATCTATGTTTTTAAAAATATAGGCAAGTGTAAAGAAAGACTGAAATAAAAATCTAGGATATCCCACTGCCCAGAGTTAACTGAATTGTTCTGATCATGGGTTTATGTCTTCTTCCTCTCCAAGGTACACCTTTGAAGTCAGGAAGTACTCACTGTCTCTCCCTGGATGCCGCCATATCTGTAGGAAGGACTATGTTCAACCTCAGTGCTGTCCAGGCCACTGGGGCCCAGACTGCATGGGTAAGTGGCATAGCACTTTTCTTGGACTTTGATACTTGCTTTTCAATGTCCCATTTCACAGATAATTGAAAGGAAGGAAGTCTGATAAGAGGAGAGTATCAGCACCTTTTTCTAGAAAATTCCATCTCAGTCTATATGTAGAAAATCTTTTTCGCTCTGTCAGCTTTTACAAAGAAATCTGCTTTCCTCTAGTTAGAGATCTCTGTTTAAGAGAATTCCCTTACAAATCAGAAAAAGGGACAATTGAGAGGATATCCATTTTTATAAAAAAGATAACTGATCATAGAGAGGATGTAAGAATGCTGGGCTACTATAACCCCAAGTACAAATTTTATTATAGCATCTCAAATAACCTAGTTATCACTTGACAGCATAAATAATAGTTAAATCTACTAAAACTTTAATCTTAGAATGGAATCAAACTCTCTAAAGACCAGTTCCACTGTAAGAAAAACCACTAGCCAGGGGTGCCTGGGTGGCTCAGTCGGCTAAGCGTCTGACTTCGGCTCAGGTCATGATCTCACGGTTCGTGGGTTCGAGCCCCATGTTGGGCCTGTACTGACAGCTAGCACAGAGCCTGGAGCCTGATTCGGATTCTGTATCTCCTTCCCTCTCTGACCCTCCCCTGCTCACGCTCTCTCAGAAATAAATAAAAAACATTTAAAATTAAAAAAAAAAAAACACTAGCCAAATCTGAGCCAATGGTAGAGTTAGACTTCTGTGGTCAATCATAACATTTGTGAGCTAAAATTGAACTTCTTTCATGATTAAGGATGGTAACACTCAAGTAGTGACTAGGTCCTTGCTAGGATAGGCAAATTATTCAAGATCCCTTTTTTCTCTTGGATAGTAAAAAATTAGGCATTTAAAAAAAATCTTTGGTCATTTTTTTCTTTCATAATTTATTGTCAAGTTGGTTTCCATTTAACACCCAGTGGTCATCCCAACAAGTACCCTCCTCCATGCCCATCACCCCCCTTCCCCTCTCCCCGACCCCCATCAGCCCTCAGTTTGTTCTCAGTATTCAAGAGTCTCTCATGGTTTGCCTCCCTCCCTCTCCCCAACTATTTTTTCCCTTTCTCCTCCCCCATGGTCCTTTGTTAAGTTGCTCCTGATCCCCTTATAAGTGAAAACATATGGTATCTGTCTTTCTCTGCCTGACTTATTTCACTCAGCATAACACCCTCGAGTTCTACCCATGTTGCTACACATGGCCAGATTTCATTCTTTCTCATTGCTGTGTAGTATTCCATTGTATAGATAAACCACATCTTCTTGTTCCATTCATCAGTTGATGGACATTTAGGCTGTTTCCATGATTTGGCTATTGTTGAGAGAGTGCTGCTATGACCACTGAAGTACATGTCCCCCTATGAATCAGCACTCCTGTATCCCTTGGGTAAATTCCTAGCAGTGCTATTGCTGGGTCATAGGGGAGTTCTAGTGTTAATTTTTTGAGGAACCTCCACACAGTTTTCCAGAGGGGCTGCACCAGTTTACATTCCCACCAACAGTGTAGGAGGGTGCCCGTTTCTCCACATCCTCGCCAGCATCTATAGTCTCCTGAAAAATCAAGCATTTTAATTCATGCATTTACCAGTTGTTTTCCATTTTTTGGTGTAATGAAACATCTCTTTAAGAATATGCTTATGGAGAGGGGCACCTGGGTGGCTCAGTGGGTTAAACATCTGACTCTTGATTTCAGCTCAGGTCATGAGCTCATCATTTGTGAGTTTGGGCACTGCATCGGGCTCTGTGCTGACAACAGGGAGCCTACTTGGGATTCTCTTTCTTTCTCTCTCTGCCTTTCCCCTGCTTATGTTCTCTTTCTCTCAAAATAAATAAACTTTAAAATATGAATGCACTTAAGGAAAGAGATTAGTTCTCTTTTGCCTTGTTTTTTTGTTTTTTGTTTTTTTTTGTCTGACTAAAATACTACAAGCAAATTGCACACAGCTTGAAAAGTTTAGAAAGGTATATAGAGAGGCGCCTGTGTGGCTTAGTCGGTTAAGTGTCCAACTTTGGTTCAGGTCATGATCTCGCGGTCCATGGGTTTGAGCCACACATCGGGCTCTTTGTTGACAGCTTGGAGCCTGGAGCCTGCTTTGGATTCTGTGTTTCCCTCTCTCTCTGCCCCTCCCCTGCTCATGCTCTGTCTTTCTCCGTCTCTCAAAAATAAATAAATGATAAAAAAATTTATAAAAAAAGAAAAGTGTAGAGAAAGAAAACAATAGCAACTTCTTTCTGTCGCATATAGGAAGCCCTAAATGGTTTAGCTCATTTCCCTGGTCTTTTTTTTTTTTTTTCCCATGTGGCTTCTGAATAGTTGAGCCCTTCTTGCATGTCTGATGTCAACACTATTGCATTTTTTTTAAAGTTCGGTTATTTATCTTGAGAGAGAGAGAGAGAGAGAGACGGAGCAGAGGAGGAGCAGAGAGAGAGGGAAAGACAGAATCCCAAGCAGGCTCTGCACTGTCAGTGTGAGGAGCCTGATGTGGGGCTTGAACTCACGAACCATAAGACCATGACCTGAGCCAAAATCAGGAGTCAGATGCTTAACCAACTGAGCCACCCAGGTGCCCATTACACTGTTGTTGTTGTTGTTGTTTTTTAACTAATGATTAAATGAATAATAGTTTCCATTTATTCAACATTGCTGACATTAGGTACCAGAGAGGTACTTGGCCTATATTACCTGGTTTAGTTCTTAAAACACATCTTTGAGTTAGGCACTTTTATCTCCATTTCACCTATGAGGGATCAGAGATTTAAAGATTATATTTTACCAATTTCTTTTGGCTTGATCAAAGACAAAGCAAGTTCAAGTTCAGGACTGCCTGTCACCAAAGCCTGCTGTCTTTCTACTCTGCCCCATTTCTGGAGCAGAGCTTATAAAAAAAAGAAGAAAGGAAAGAGAGACACTCCAAATGTGTTTCTAACTTCTCTTTTGATTAGTAGGTCCCTTTGGCCCTCCCAGTCAATGACTGGGTTTTGTTCATTGTCCTGGAAACGTCAGGGTTTGGGGTTCAGGAAATCCTGCCCTTCTCTCTATTGACTGCTCTGCTGTCAGTTTCACCCCAGCATGGGGCGTGATCCTGAGGTTGTTACAACAGATCAAGTGATGAACCCACCCTTCCAGATTTCAAGACCTTTTTTAGAGCCAAGTGTGGTCATGACCACATCCAGTTCTGAGAGACACTCTGATATAATACAAAAACGTTTAGATTTGTTTTTCTCTTTCTAACCCACAAACACTAATCTGATGCTGTTATTGACCAGACCCCTGTAGACAAGTCTTTGTCCAAGATACAGCACCAAAAGTCAGCATGTGCACCAGAAAGAGTGCCCGACCACGGCCAGGGAAATAAAAAGTCACTAGTTCCGCTCCCACGTTTTGGCTTGAATCTAGTTCCATCACTGGACGAGTTACTTCCTGCCATGCCTCCACTTCCTTCGGTACGAAACGGGGGTACAAAGTTCTACTTTACAAAACTGTAGTAATATTAAAATATGAATGTAGATGACAGGGCTTGACAGAGTGACACCAAGAAGGCACCTTGATAATGTTTTATGAAAAAATGAGTGAGTGAGTAACAGTCAAAACAGACCGGTAATGAAATGAAAGCCAAATAAAGTGACATACTTTCATCGAGCCCTTCTTAAACAGTGAGTAACTCCTAAAACATGAGCAGGCAAACAGGATCCGAAATCTTCAGTGGGCTTCATGCCATCACAATGTGCCGGGTACGAGTGGGCCAAGGCTCCTGCCTGCCATTGAGTATGCACTGTTCGTTGAGGGGTCACACATTTCCTTCTGCTGGGTCTTGAGGCCCGAGAAGCGAAGTATGTGAAAAGCTGTGGCCGGACGGTATTTCTGCTGCTCTTGTTGGAGCAAAAGAACGCTTCCCTTTATCTGTATCTTCCAAACATACCAAATGTCTCCAAAGGCTTCCTTCCTTTAGTTCAGGAAAGAGATAAGTGTTCTACTTGGCTGTATATTTCACCTCTCACATTTTGCGGTGATGACAAGTGAGATCTTGCCTATCACTCGACATTTCCGCAAGGATAAGGCCATTTCAGAGCTGCTGACGTGTTCCCATACATCTTGTTGAGGAAGCCCAAGCTCTGGAATGGCCTTCTTTCCAAGCCAAGTGTGGCACCCAGTTCCTTTTCAATGCATCAACAAATACATTCATACTCCATACCTCTGGGTTACTTCTACAATTGTTTCAAGAGTGCCTTATTCCAATGAGAAAATAACCCTTTTTTCAATTCTAAAAAATCAGAAACCACAAAAAAGCACAATGAGAAAAAATGACTCATCATTTGCTAAAATTAAGAATAAGGCAAGGGTGCCTGGGTGGCTTAGTCGGTTAAGCGTCCGACTTTCGCTTAGGTCATGATCTCACGGTTCATGGGTTTGAGCCCTACGTCAAGCTCTGTGCTGACTGCCAGCTCAGAGCCTGGAGCCTGTTTCAGAGTCTGTGACTCCCTCTCTCTCTGACTCTCCCCTGCTCACGCTGTCTCTCTCTCTCTCTCTCTCCTAGAAATAAATAAAACATTAAAAAATTAAAAAAAAAAGAATAAGGCATGAATTCTCACTTGGGGTAAAAAATATGTCATCCTGACATAAGGAAGTTGTTTCTACCCAGAGTGTACTTGCTTCTCTCTCATTAAAACTCGTAGATCTCTATCAGATCAACGCATAGAAAGCTTTACTCTGTAGCACAAAAACATATATTTTTTTAATAGTTTATTGTCAAATTAGTTTCCACATAACACTCAGTGCTCATCCCCACAAGTGTCCTCCTCCATGCCCAAAACATATTTTTAACGTTGAAACAATCACATTTGAACAACCACTATCGTACTTGAGGGAAAATAGACTTTTTTATTGGAACACCCCAGTTCTTTTTATTCCACCATGAACATTAACTGATTTGTGCAACAAAAAAAAAAGAATGAGGAAAAAGGGTTACACAGAAACTGGACTCTGGCCAAAATAACCTGATCACTTCAAAGGGAAATGGTTTTGATTCTTTTTGAGGTCAGCGTCATCAAATTCTGCACATTTATCTTTTCTTCTACTGTATTATTTTTGTTTCCAGATCTCTTTCTTTCCTGTTGTATGTTTCTTGCCGTTCACTGCACAGGTTACAAATAACAGATTTCTGTGGATTTGAAACCAGTCTTTTAGGCACGTTCCTTCCGGCTTTGAGTGAGAAATAAAGCTGAGTTCACATGAGGAACCTATTTCACATCAGTTTCCCAGGGGGATGATTTCAGCTGCAGCTATAAGTGGGGCATATTCTCTGCCCAGCACTGTGAGCCAAGCTTTTAAACAAAAGAAGAATTAGGCACCTCTGGTGTTCATTGAGAGATAAAGTTATAAGGAAGTCTTTGGCCTCTTGCTGCCGGGGAAGTTTATTATCTTCCTTTAAAGAAACAGAACTGCTGATGATTTGCTGACAGCTTCTAACAGGTGAGCCTCCTGTGTGAGGAAAGTCCCAATGCAAGGGGCCACCAGAGCAGCAGTAACCAACGGGAAATGCAATAATGACCTAAAAGAGCTTTATCTGCTATTTGAGCCTCATGGTGCATCAGAAATGTGCTCTTACGGCAAATTCTGTAATATCTTTTCAAGTATGGTTGCTGAGAACATCAATTTATCATCTTTCCTATTAACAGGGGCCTGAGGTGATTGAAAGTGATTTGAGAAAGAGGAATAAAATGTACACTTTTGGCTTAAAATTTTTATTTAAAAACTGAACAAGTGGTTTCATAAAATTTAAACTTAAACCGTTCGATTTAGGATATAAAGTGAGGACCCTTTGTACTCCCATCTTCCTGGTATCTTTTCCCCAAAGTTCCTTCCAGGGTTGGCCAACTCATAAAAATCAAGCCTTTATTGAACACTGACTATATAAGCTGCACATAATCGCATATATGATAGGTCTGGTCCCTACCCCCAAGGAGCTCACAGATTAATATAAGAAAGCAACACAGAAGCAGACGAGGAGAAAGAGTCATACCTGAGAGCCCCACAGAGGACCCAGGGGTTGGAAGGAGTTTTGCAGTTTGCCCAAAGGCAGCCAGCTAGTACGTGCAAAGGACCTGTCTCATTGTAGAGTCCCAGCTCTAACCCGCTACTCTCCCGTTTCCCCAAATAACTGCTGGTTTTGCCAAGTCAGCTGCTGGGAAGGCTGCTTGTCTCTCTCTAGCCTTCTCCTAGAAAACTCGCTTCCACCACTAGCCAGATGCCTGCCGCTGCCTGGAGTCGATGCTGTGACCCCTGAGCTCCCCCTCGTTCTAACCTTTAACTGAGAGGCCGTGTGGTGTTACGGTAAGCTGGCACCCAGACCCCAAATTCGGATCGGCCTCCAGTCCCAGCATTCCCCACACTCTCGCTCTGGGGCCTTGCAAGTTACTTACGCTCTCTGTAGGGCTATCAGATTTGGCAAATAACAAAGGAGAACACCCAGTTAAAATAATTGCAGATAAATAACATATATGCATACAGTCTTCGGGACATACTTATTCTAAAAAAAATTATCCACTTATTCTGAAAAATTATCTGCAATTCAAGTTTAACTGGCATCCTATATTTTAGTTGGTAAACCTATCCTTCGGCCTCAGTTTTCTCATCTACAAAATGGAAATAATGACACCAATATGGCTACCTCCGAAGACGGTCGTGCTGAGGATGAAGTGAGCTCGTACATACACAGTACTGAGGATGTGCCTGAAAGACGGCAGATATGCAGAATATGCCAGACCCCATGTCTGTCTTTTGTGGTTCTCAGATCACTGCTGGCCCACATTCCAGAATGGGGGTGCATGCCTTGGCTTGATTTTCTATCCTAAGGTACTGATCTTGTGTGCTCTGGCTTAGTGGTTAAGGACTCAAAATCTTGAGTCAGGCCTGACTGCAACACCCGTTCCAGTGATTTAACCAATCATGTGATCTTGGGGCAAGTTACTTACTTCTCTGGGCCTCGGTTTTCTTATCTAGAGCCTGATGATGATGATAATGGTGATGTCAGCAGCATCCATGCCTTCCTCAGTTGTGAGAATAACATCACGCATGTACAGTGCTCAGCAACAGTAGCTGCTCGACAAGTTCTATCCGTCTGTTATGGGGCTAACGACGGACTCACAGTTCTGGGGGCCTGGTGAGGACGCTCCTTCTACATCTCATTTGCTATGTAGTTTGTGGCCTTTGACGTCCATCACATTTCTTCCCACAATTGTCTGCCCTTCTGCAGACCCCATGGGTCACTCTGATACCTCAGGCCAAACCAAAGGCCCGTTCTTCAGAAATGTGGGGAGGGGCGCCTGGGTGGTTCAGTCGGTGAAACACTGGCCTCTTGGTTTCAGCTCAGGTCATGACCTCGAGGTTTGTGAGTTTAGGCACCACATCCCAGAGCCCACTTGGAATTCTCTCTCTCCCTCCCTCTCTGTCCCTCCCCTGCGTGTGTTCTCTCTCTCTCTCAAAATAAATAAATAAATAAATAAATAAATAAATAAATAAATAAATAAACTAACTAACTAACTAACTAACTTAAAAAAAAAACGTGGGGAAGGTAAGCATCAGTCTGCTTGGGCTGCTGTAATGAAATGCCGTGACAACAGACATTTGTTCCCCACTGTCCCAGGGGCTGGGAAGTCCAAGATCAAGATGCTAAGAACACCTAGGTGCCTGTCAGTTGAGTGTCCGACTCTTGATTTTTGGCTCAGGTCATGATCCCAGGGTCGTGGGATCAAGCCCCGCATCGGGCTCTGTGCTGAGCGTGGAGCCTGCTTAAGATTTTCCCTCTCTCTGTCTCTCTCTCTCTCTCTCTTCCTCTGCCCTCTCCGTCTGTTACACTTTCCCTGTGCCTCAAATAAAAAAAGAAAAATTAAAAAGAAAATTTAAAAAACAAGATGCTACAGATTTGGTCCTGGTGAGGCTCTTCTGTCCCCACAAGGCAGAGAAAGAGCAAGTGCTCTGGTCCCTCTTTCTCTTCTAAGGACACTAATCCCATCGTGGGGTCCCCACCCTCATGATCTCATCTACACCTAACAACCTCGACCTCCCCGAAGCCATACCTCCAAATGCCATCACGTTGAGGTTTAGGACGTTAGCATATGAATTGGGGCAGGCACGGACATTCAGTCCAGAACAGAAAGGATGCACCTTGAGCTTTAGCCCATGGGTCATAGCCACTGGAGAGATGGCTGGGCCAGGATGAAACACCTGCTAAGAGAAAGCCTCCCCTCCTCTGCAGAATATGTGATGTTGAAGCTCAGGACGATTCCCAGGAGACGGCAAATTAATACTCAACCAGTAGATGCCTTCACCCACAGGCAGATACCCAGTGGACCTGAATAAAACTGGCTGCTTATCTCAACGAGAAGTGTGTGTTGGGCACCTCCTTAGAAATAAATCTAAAGCCCCAAAGCTGTCCTCACCAGCCCCTTCCTGCCCACAGCCACAGGAATGAAGGCCCCTTTTCTGTTCAGGCTAAATCTCATTTCACTGTCTTGTAAAAATGCAAAGAGAAAACAGTAACAGCTTTGAAAATAATTGTAGGCATCCACCAAATCTTGAATTAATTACTTAATCAAATGCATGACTTGTAGATACATTTAAGCCATGGAAAATAATCTTAATCTGTCCATATAGAGAAGCACAATTCTGAGCCTTTAAAGTCAGAGCTGAGTGGGAATCCTCATCTCCAAGCCTGACAGCCCTGTGACCTCACTGATGGTCCTAACAGAGGCTCTGCTACGCTCCGGTGTCCTCTTAGATAAAACAGTTACCGTTAACACTGCATAGGGTGGAGTGCCAAGGGCATTTCATGTGATGTAACTGTAAGTCTTGGCATTCCACCCGAGGTTTAGACTGCTGACAGTAATAATAAAAAGAACCCAAAAGAAGGAGACAAAAACAAGTCAAGCTGATCTTTTTAAGATCGACATCTGGCCCATGAAGGTATTCAGTAACAGTTTGCCAAACAGTGATATGGCCCTGAAGAAATGCTTCTCGAACATTGGTCCTCTGGACCTACACTAAAGTATTCAAGTGAAAGGGTTCAGAGATCAAAGGGAGAAAGCTAAATGACTTTACTAGGTGTTCAAAAATAGCCCTTTCCAATTCTAGTGTCTTCCCCTGTTTTCCTTTCTGGTGAGTGTAAGCATAGAATAGAACATCTCTAAGGATTAAACAGAAGTCAAGTTTCATTGTTTATTTACAGGGACATCGACTACCTTTTCCAAACCTATCGTTAAGGCACATGATGAGCATTTAATGGATTGTTCTCATTTATTCTTTTTTAAAAATATTTATTTATTTATTTTGAGAGAGACAGAGACAGTATGAGTGAGGGAGAGGCAGAGATGGAGGGAGACAGAGAATCCCAAGCAGGCACTCTGCTGCCAGCACAGAGCCCAACGCGAGGCTTGAACTCGCGAAACCAGGAGATCATGACCTGAGCTGAAACCAAAAGTCAGATACTTAACTGACTGAGCCCCCAGGCGCCCCGTGTTCTCTTTTATTCTTAATTTATAATCCTCATACAGTAAAACCCACCCTTTTCAGTACGCAGTTATAGGAGTTCTAACAAACCTAGTTTGTGTAAAATCACCACCATTAGCTTAGAGAAGAGTTATTTCATCCCCCCCCATTCCCTTTGCTATCAAGTCCTCCACCCCCATCTCCCAAACCCTGACAAATACTGATCTGTTTGCTGTGCCTATAATTTTACCTTCATGTCATACAGTTGGAATGATACAGTGTGTGCTTTTTGAGTCTGGCTTCTTTCCTTAGCGTAATGCATCGAGGTTTGTCTGTGCTGCTGTGTCCATAGTTCATTCTTTTCTAATGCCGCATAGGCTGTTGTGACGTGGCTGCAGCCAGTCGATCCTTTCACTGGCTGGGTTTGTTTCCGGTTCGGTGTAACTAAGAATAAAGCCATGTGGGCATGCGTGCACAGGTTTTTGTGTGAACGAAGTTTCCATTTCACCCGGGAAAACACCCAGAAGCAGGAGTCCTGGATTGTATGGTCAGTGTATGTTTCACTTTACAAGAGACCCCCAAGCTGTTTTTCAATGTGTGTGTATCATGTTGTCATTCCTACCAACAATGTGTGAGAGTTTCCATTTGTTTAGCCTCTAGCAATAGATATAATCAGATTTTTTGAAAAAAAAAAAGTTTGCCACTGTGTGAGATGGCATTTTATATTTTAATTTGTATCTTTTCATATGCTTAATTGCTATTCATCTACCTCTCAAGTAGTTTTTTTTTTCAAGTATTGAGAGTTCCTTAAACGTTTGAGATACAAATCCCTCATGTGATATGTGATTTGTAAATACTTCTTTGCAGTTTGTGGCTTGTCTTTTTCTAACACTCACTTTTGATGAACAAACGTTCTTCATTTTGGTGAAGTCAAATATATCAATTTTTCTTTTATAGGTAGTGTTTTTTGTATCATACTTAGAAATCCTTACCTAACCTAATATCACAAAGATTTTCTTCCATCTTTTCTTCTGGAAACTTTATAATTTCAGGTATTAAGTTTAGGTCTATCATCCACTGCAAGTTCATTTTTGTACATGATTTGAGGTATGGATCAAAGTTCAATTTCTTACAGATACCTAGTAATTCAGCATCATTTCTTAAAAAAACTATCCTCTCCCCATTGGATTGCCTTTGGACTGTTGTAGAAAAAACTGACCATCTATATATGGGTCTATTTCTGAGCTCTATTCTGTTCCAGTGATCTGCATGTATATCCCTTCACCATACCATNGTTCTCTCTTCCTCTTTTTCTTAGAAGAGTTTTTGTATAATTGGTATGATTTCTTCCTTAAGTGTGAAGTAGTACTGACCAGTAAAGACATCTGGCATGGAATTTGCTTTGTAGGAAGGATTTTAACTTCAAATTCACCTTCTCAAATAGATAAAAAGATGTAGGTCTGACTCTTGAATAAGAAAGGGAACGAAGGGAGGTTACATTGGAAAGGTCTCAGACTGTGTAGTTCTAAAAACATTTGGTAAAGCTGATGGGGAGCACTCAGGCAGAGTCCCCAAAAGAGGAGTCCTCCATTTTGCAGCAACAGACCTGCCCTGGTATCACTATCATGCTCAGGCACGGGCTGGAAGCAGTTGTGGGAGGCGTGGCCTCATGNAGTAAAGACATCTGGCATGGAATTTGCTTTGTAGGAAGGATTTTAACTTCAAATTCACCTTCTCACATAGATAAAAAGATGTAGGTCTGACTCTTGAATAAGAAAGGGAACCAAGGGAGGTTAGATTGGAAAGGTCTTAGACTGTGTAGTTCTAAAAACATTTGGTAAAGCTGATGGGGAGCACTCAGGCAGAGTCCCCAAAAGAGGAGTCCTCCATTTTGCAGCAACAGACCTGCCCTGGTATCACTATCATGCTCAGGCACGGGCTGGAAGCAGTTGTGGGAGGCGTGGCCTCATGAACAGGATGGAGGCTCGCTGGGAAATTGTGCTCCCGCAGTGTACGACGTGTGAGAGGTGTTATTTTCATGGCGACTCTACCCAGAGAGGAGGGCCTTGGGAAACTGCCTTTATAACCACCACCCCCTCATTCCCCAGGTGGTTGGAAACAGCTGGTCCAGTGAATCCTTCTTAGAGCAACAGCTGCTTAAATTTTTAAAAAGAAGGGCTGGAGCACCTGGGTGGCTAAGTGTCTGACTCTTGATTTCAGCTCAGGTCATGATCTCATAGTTTCGTGGGTTCGAGCCCCACGTCAGGCTCTGTGGGCTGAACTTGCAGAGCCTGCTCCGGATTCTCGGTCTCCCTCTCTCTCTGCCCCTCTCCTGCTCACACACTCTCTGTCTTTCTCACAATAAATAATTTTAAAAATTAATAAATTAAAAGAAGGGCTTGCTAACTGTCTCCTAAGGAAAAGGGGAGCCCAGACTGCTAGAGACAGCATCTCACTCTTGGGACCTGGAATGGGAGAAGCACCCTAATTACTCTGTAATCAGCCTTTGACCTATATTCTCAATAGATGGCTCTGCCCTGTTTGCTGCTCTGTATGTTTTTTTTTAAATGCTTATTTATTTATTTTGAGAGAGAATGGGAAAGGGACAAAGAGAAAGGGAGAAAGAGAATCCCAAGCAGGCTCCGCAGTGTAAGCACAAATTCTGATGCAGGGCTTGCTGTCACGAACTGTGGGATCATGATCTGAGCCAAAATCGAGTCAGGCCTTAGTCATCTGAGCCACGCGGGCGTCCCACTGCTCTGTATGTTATCACAAGGCAAGGCCCGAGCAGAAGGGATACCCAGAGGATGAAAGAGTCATATCCGCCTCAGAGGAGGGTCCAGGAGAGTGTTTGCACAGGAGGAAAGGTACAGGCAAGGTGTGGAGGGAAGGGCATGCCTGGCCTGTGGGACGGACAGACGGAATGGGAGACGGGAGAGGAGGTGACTCATGCAGGGAGGAAGCTAAGGAGCAGAATGCGAGCACAGGAGGCTGGGACTCTGTTGTCATTGCCTGCAGATTAAAAATGCCCGGGAGAGCATATTTCTGCAAGCTAGCTCTGAATGCTGGGTCCCAGGACTTGAGGAGGCCCTGTGTCCCTCTGAGCCAGTCCAAAGGGCAAGCTACGGATCACTCAGAGAGCATCTTGCACGCCTAGCCCTAGGGAGGGGCCCAGGGGCCACGAGAGGGAAAGTGGCAAAACTGTCAGTTCTCTACCTTCCTGGTCCTGCTCAGAGAAGGGCCTGGTTCCCAAAACACCATCTCAGACCCAGGAGTGCCTAATATCAAAAGGAAATGGAAGAAGAGCTATTTGATAGTCAACAATCTATGGAAACACTCTCACAGCACCCCTTGCTCGGCATTGTGAATGCAAGTGGGTTTCAGGTGAACTTCAAAGTGTGTACCTGTCACCTGCTTGGTGAGGCCCTCACCCTCCTCTCCATCCCCAACTCCTATGGCTCTTTTTAGGATAAAGACACAATCTTTAACAAGGCTCTTCTTCAATGATCTGTCCATTGCCCCCTATTGAGACCAAATCTAAGTCAGCTGGGCCTTTGAGGGTTAGTTTTTGGGGGGTGTCAATGTTGGTAACCGCCAGTAGGTGGATTGAGAAAAGCTTCCCCCCTCCCCATTAGCCTTATCCCAGTTTGTAAACCAGTGTTTATCTGAGAGTCTGTTAATCCATGACTATCTCCCCACCAGACTGGTAGGACTATGGAAATAAAGCAGGTCTGGGTGCTCACCTTGTATACCCAGGACCTTACAGGGCCCTGATTCAAACAGGTACCCAATGACTTACTCCCTGAGTATTATTACCTATTGCAATGCTAATCTGGATGAACATGAACTGGAGAGGATGGGGAGCATCCACTTTAAATAATAACCATTGTTTATTGAGCACCTAATATTCCATCCATGCCTGCCAGGAAGACATGTGAACTGAATCTTCGAGTCATGCATTGACCTTCCTAAAAGGGCCCAGTGAGCAAAGAGTCGTACTGGAGCCTAAACCCACATGATAGTTTTTAAGGTGATTTATAAATCATAGCTACATGTCCGTGTGTCTTCTCTTTTGCCCACCTCATAAACATTTCTGTCCTCTGTGCCGTGAATCTGCCACATGGCAGTGCTTGATGAGTATGTAGGATAGTGATGGATGGTATCAGTGCGTAGACTCCGGAGCACTGGCCAGGGTTTGAAGCCCGGCTCTGACACTGTAGTGGGAAGGAAGCCCACAGACTCGAAATGTACAAGTCTCTGTAGGTTACCAGTATTCTGCACGTAGGAAAGACACAGGGGAGCCAGAGAGAACACTAGCCACAGTTATGGGACTAGACTCTTTCATCTCCCCACCCCTACAATTTATAATGATCTTTTATTTATTTATTTTATTTATTTATTTAGAGGAGAGGTGGATGAGACAGAGATAGGGACAGAGAGAGGGAGATAGAGAGAATCCCAAGCAGTCTCCACCCTTTATCCACCCAACGCGGGGCTTGAACCCATTAACTGTGAGATCATGACCGGAGCTGAAACCAAGAGTCTGACGCTTAACTGACTAGGCCACCCAGGCATCTCTCTAATTGTTCTTTTAAAGAACTAGCCTAGTGACTCAAATGAGCCATCAGGGTCCTTTCAGGAGAACTGTTTCTCTCAGTAGTTAAAAGTCTCTTTCCAAGAACTGCTTTTCATTTTCTATGGATGCTGATTTCTTGGAAGATGTATGGCACAGCAAGATCGTGGGCTTTGTCAGTGGGGGTTGGAAGAGGAGGCAGGGCTGGAAAGTGGACACTTCATGTAGAGGAGGGGTCAGTCCCTCACTACCCCTTGCCAGCTGGGTAACTCTAGGCAAGTCACTCTACTACCCTGTGCCTCAGTTTCCTTATCTAGAAAATAGGGCTAAAAATAGGACTTCACCTCAGAGGATTACTTTGAGCAGTAAATAGGCGCATACTTTATTATTATCTAGAACCCCATGTCCTTGGCTATTTTGGGAAAGGCATTTGTCCTGCTAACTTTAGTTTGGGATCATATGACCTGCCTCATTCACACAGACACATTTCATGACCATTGCATGATTTCTGCTTGGAGCTGGCTGGTCCAGATCACTTATTTTAATAGTCAGACCTCACCCAAACTGTTGTTAAATACATGCTGCACTCAAGGTGCAGAACAATGGCAAATATAAAAAGAAAAAGAGGGGTACCTGCGTTGCTCAGTTGGTTAAGCGTTTGTTTCTTGGTTTCGGCTCAGGTCATCATCTCAAGGTTCATGAGTTCGAGCCCCACACCAGGCTCCATGATAACAGAGTGGATCCTGCTTGGGATTCTCTCTCCTCTCTCTCTCTGCCCCTACCCCACTCAAACACTCTCTTTCTCTCTTGAAATAGATAAACCTAAAAATATTTTTTAAAAAAGAAAGAAATAAAAAGAAGTTTTTCAACCTTATTACCACAGTACCTTAAACTTCTGTCATTTTCCATTACTTTAAATCCTCTATTTGGTTTCAGGCATTGCAATATCTTTGTAGCTAAATGTCCCTCCCCCACAACATGTAATATAATGCTTGGCACATAGTACATATTCCCTGAATGATTAGTGAATGACTAAAATCCTCTAATAAATGTCTAGAAAAGATCTGATTCAGGTCTAGCATAGCCCGAAAGTACAGAACCCATGTTTGTTTAGAATCAGCTTGTGAGTGAAATCAAAATTCCTTTGCCATAGAAAGCACTTCCTTCATTGGCACCAACCATCCCATTAACCCTCATCAGCCACCACTTCCCCCAAACCCAGCTACCAAGTTCCAGCCCCACCAAACTTTATATTATTCCCAAGATCAACTCGTGCCCTTTCACAACCCTGACGCTTCGTACTTGCTGTTCTCTGTTTCTGAAATACCCTTCCCTTCCAAGCATGACCAACTCCTACCAAGCCTTCAAAACCCCAGCTTAAAGGACTCCTCCCTAGAGATGCCTCCCAGACTCCTCAAGGCAGCATCAACAGCTCTCATCTCCGGGCTCCCTCAGCACCCTATCTACAGCCCTGAGTGCGAGTCCTAGCTTTAGAGTCCTGCTGAGGGCAGAACTAAAGTCCCAGCTTTGCAACTTAATAAAGTGTGAAACGGGGGGGCAAGTTACATGGCCTCCCTGAACTTCAGTCTCTTCATCTGCTGACCGGCAACAGTAGCACCACCTGAAGGTTGCAGTGGGAATAATTTAATTAGAAAATTATAAAGTATAAAAATGAAAAAGGCTAAAGGATAGCAAATGCTTAAGAAATAGTAGATAGTCCAATGCCTTCTCTCACAGCACCTGACTATACTGTGATTCACGCGCCTTTGTGTGGCCCTGGATGATGCCAGCAGGGCCATCAGGGGTTTTAACTATTTAATTAGTAGCATGGTACCTGACACACAGTAGATGCTTACTGCTTCCATGCAGAATGCTTCGAGCAGTTATGAATGAGTGAATCTGAGCCTTTTCATTTCCTAGAGTGCCCAGGAGGTGCCAGGTCCCCCTGCAATGGCAGGGGCAGTTGTGCAGAAGGCATGGAAGGGAACGGAAGCTGCTCCTGCCAGGTAAGTTCAGAGACGTGTTCTCCTTCTCCCTCCCCTTACCTCTGGTCCCTCCTTAAACACCTGTATGCTAAGTGGAGTCTCTAAAAAGTAGTGAGGTTCATGAAAAGAGTATACGATCTGCAATAAAATGGCCTCTTAGGGACTGGAGACCTTTGGGAGAGTCAGTTCGCTGCTCAGCCTTAAGTGTATCCATCTATAAAATGGGTTTGATAAAAACTCCTATGTACTTACATTTGTTGAAAAAATGAAGTGAGGTCATATGTGTGAAAACATTTTGGGGACCTCCACAGAGCAGTATAAATTACTGTCTTTGTTCCTGTTAATAATCACTAATAGCAGACTACCCTGTGGTCAGTGGGTCTGTCAAGAGAAGAATGTCTTTGTTATCCCATGAAAGTGACATGCTGTGAGCTGCAAGCCTCAGATAATTTAAATACAAAGAAGTCCCTCTGAAAGGGATGGACCTCAACTGCCTTCTGAAATGCAAAATCCAGGGCACCTACGTGGCTCAGTCGGTAAAGCAGTAAAACACCTGACTCTTGATTTCAGATCAGGTCATGATCTCAGCGTTTGTGAGTTAGAGTCCCACGTCAGGCTCTGTGCTGATAACATAGCACAGATAACATGGAGATTCTCTTCCTCCCTCTCTGCCCCTCCCCGACTCATAAACTTGCTCAATCTCTCTCTCTCTCTCTCTCTCTCTCTCTCTGTCAAAAATAAATAAATAAACCAAAAGAATGCAACACTGAAAGAATTTTCATTTCACACTTGAGTGAAATTAACGATGAGGCTGTTAGCACTTACCCTCTGTATCTTTGGACTGGAAAAGCAGTTCCCTTCAGAAGCACTCAGACTCTTAGTGAAAAATGATGCAGGGATTAATGTTTGCGTTGTAACATAAAACCAGCAACGAAAAAAAAGGCAGAAATAGAAAGAAGAAGCTTCAGGAAAGGACAGAAGGAAGATACAGTTGAGAAACGAATGTTGACCAGAGTGTCAGTGAGGAAATCCAAGGGCTTCCCGGGACGTAGATCACTTGGGTCTCATGCCATCTGCCTGGGTGTTCCACAGGACAGGTTTGGGGGAGCTGCCTGTGAAACCTGTACGGATGACAATGTATTTGGACCCAGCTGCTCAGCAGGTACGTCTCATTTTTATGTAATTAAATGTATTCGTAAGGGCTGAAGGTCAAACATGGCTTGTGCCACTGAAGATCCCAGAAAGGCTATTGTTTGGGAGGAGTGGGGGTGGGGTGGGGGAAGCATCAAACAGTTATGTACTGAGTCTACACAGGCAACACCGAGAGTGGACAAAAATGCAGTCTTTGAAAGAGAGACAGTGTTTTCTGCGGTTTTCAGGGGACTACTCACCAGTGATGCCTTCTGGCCCACTTGGCACTGTATGGTTGCCTCTCTCCAGGCTCCAGGACCCAATATCCACCTGTTCCTTGCCCTGGAAGTCTTTCTGGGTCCTGGTCCCAGCATAGACCTTCTCCCTGGGGGCCTCTTCTTCCACAATGGGCCTCACCACCTTCTGTCCCTTCCTTTTGGGGAGTCCTCAAATACCTGAGATGATTGGGGATTATGGGCTCCATCTTGAAGATTAAACAAACTAATAAACACAATTGACACTGGCTTGTCCACCCCCTTGTTTCCCCCCCAGAAGCAGACCCTGAGACAAGGTAGCATACCTGTCAGGTGACCCCAGAAACACTAAGAAAATGACAGGGGAGAAATATAGGATGTGTCATCAAGCCAGAGGCAAGTGTGGATGATTGGAGCTGAATGCCCTGGGGAACTGGGGCGTCAGTGTAGAACAGCCACCTGGGGGTCCCCCCACCACAGGGGAGTGGGATCCACAGCATGGTAGGCAGAATAATGGCTTCCCCAAAATATCCACATCTAATCCCTTGGACCTAGGAATATGTTAACCTACATGATAAGGGGACTTATGTTTGCAGAAACGGAGAGATTTTCCTGGATTCTCCGGGTGGGCCCGCTGTACACAAAGGTCCTTAAATGTGGAGGAAGAATTCAGAAGGCATAGTATCAGCATGATGAGAAGTGAGAAAAACTCCACCAGCCTTTGCTGGCTTTGAACATGAAAGGGGGCCACGAGCCGTGCAACGTGGGCAGCCTCTAGAAGCCAGGAAAGGCAAGGCAACAAACTGATTCCAGCACGGGGCACCTGGGTGGCTCAGTTGGTTATGAGTCTGATTCTTGATTTCAGCTCAGGTCATGATCTCAGGGTCTTGCGATTGAACCCCAAGTCAGGTTCCAAGCTCAGCGCAGAGATTGCTCGGGGTTCTCTCTCTCCCCTCCCCTCCTTTTCCCTCCTCCACTTGCTCTCTCTCTCTAAAAAAAAGTAAAACACACACACACACACACACACACACACACACACAGCCCCCAGTGGGCATTTGGGCAGAGCAGCCTTCCTAGGAAGGGCTTACAGGCCTTACTGGAAGTTGGCTGCAATGCACGGAATTGGTAAGGCTTAGAGAACATGGGCATAGTAGGGACAGTGTCTGCCGGATTCACAGCCTCCCAGAAAGGGTAGGTCAAGTGACCTTTCTCCAACACCACCTTGGTTCTGGTCTTTATGGAAAAGTCAGATTTGGTAGACACTGCTTTGATTCAAATATTTTTTAAATTATATATGTTTTTTAACACTTTTTTAGTGCTTATTTATTTTTGAGAGAGAGACAGAGCATGAGCAGGGAAGGGGGAGAGAGAGAGAGGGAGACACAGAATCCGAAGAAGGCTCCAGGCTCTGGGCTGTCAGTGCAGAGCCTGATGTGGAGCTAGAACCCATGAACTGTGAGAGCATGACCTGAGCCAAAGTTGGATGTTCAGCCAACTGAGCCACCCAAGCACCCCTGATTCAAATATTTTTTGCAAGAAACCTATGCACATACATAGACATCTCACCCCCATAAATTTGCCTTGATAACTTTGACCGGAAACAGCAGAGACATTTCCTTCTAATCCATGGTTCCTTGGAGGCAGGCACTGACCTGTCTTTATCTCCACTACCTCCCACAGTGCTGCCTAACGAGTGAGTGAGTGAGTGTACAAATGAGTGAATGAATGAGTGAAAGACTGATGTAATTCACTCTGACCGTGTTGTCCTGACCCACAAGCTTGAGTTTGAGAGGCAGCATGTAGATATAATTAGAGCTATGGCTTTACACCCAGACTGGCTTCAGCACTAAGGCTTCTAATTGTGGGAACTTTAAGTATCCTAAGCACATTCTCTGTCTTCGTCTTCATCTGTAAAAGTAGAAACCATACTGTCTCCTTCAGTGTTATTATGCGGATGTAGTGAGATAATCGGTGCACAATAAATGTTAGCAATTATTATTATTAATACCTATTATTCCCCAGTGGACCCCAATCTTGTGTTTTTGTTTGTTAACTGTTCCATAGATTATGGAATGTTGGCAAAAACAAATTTAAAACAGACATCGGTATTCAGTGAGTTTTTAACATTATGTATTATATTAAAGAACATGTCTCCCCAATTGGCCCTTCCCTACCATAATACTAGGATCTGAATCACACATGTTAAGTAAATCTTGAAATGAGAAGGGAAAAAACATAGCATCCCATACAGATTACTTAGCAAGAAAGCCAGGTACAGCTTGGGGATGAAAATCTGGAAAGAAGATGAGCCCCTGGTGCCTCTAAGAAATTGGTGCTGGTTACTGATACAGGAAATTCTAAACACTTCTAGATAAAGTATCCTACTTTTATACCTGTTTGTGCCATGGAGGAAGGGCAAGTGAGCAGGAGAAAGTTAGGTGGATCAGAAACCTGCATTTATTTCTAAGTAAGAAACCTAAACTGAGGCTCAGGAGAAAGACTCCAAGCTCGAGGTTCCAATCAATAGAACTTTGTAAGATGATGAAATGTCCTGAATTTGCACCATCTAAGCAGCTGGTAGACACATGTGGCTACTGAGCACCTGAAACACAGCCAGTGCAAGTAAAGGACTGGCTTTTAAGTCTTAGTTCATGTCACTTAATTTAAATTTAAATAGCCATGCGCTGCCCTGGGTGGCTCAGTCTTTTGAGCATCAGACTTCAGCTCAGGTCATGATCTCACGGTTCATGAGTTTGAGCCCCACATCAGGCCTGCTGCTGGCAGCCCAAAGCCCACTTCAGATGCTCTGTCCCCCTCTCTCTCTGCCCCTCCTCCACTCTCTCTCTCCCTCTCAAAAATAAACATTTAAAAAATATGTATTATATATACATANTAGCTCCAGAAAAAAATAGTTAAGAGACTTTGAAATCAGACTGGCCTAAGTTTGAAACCACCCCAAGTTGCTGTGTGACCTGGGGCAAGCTATTTAACCTCCCAAAGCCTTCTTCAGCTATAACACAGGAATAATAATACCTGCCTGTGAGACTGACAATGTAGCAAAGCTCTTAGCAGCAGGTCACAAGCACTCACTCAATGGAAGCACATAGTCAGTGAGAACAAAATCTTTCCAACGGTAAGCAAGCCATGAATGGATGGGTGGATGGATGGATGGATGGATGGGTGGATAGATGAATGGATGGATGGATGGATGAATGGCTCCATGATGGCTGGTGCTTTTCCATTAACCAGGACAAGGACAACTTACAAACTTGTTCAGCTGGGCCTCCACTGGGTGCCAGTGTTGTTTCATCCAGCAAGGTGCTGGTCCCATAGTGGTGGCAGCTCTGCCTGTAAGTAGGACAGCTCTATTAGCCACAGTTTATTTTTAACACTGACTTTAACCTGCTGCCAGAGCCCTAGCCTATCCCGCTGCTGATTAGTTTAGACATGATTTAGAGTCACATCAGCCAAGGGTTTCTGTCTCCGCTCCCAGTGCCCTAGCTAGCTCTGTGCCTCACTCCTGGTTAGGGCAGAATGCAAAGGCCACTTTCTCCAACATGACCCTCAAATTAGTGCCACAGCTGTGCCTTGTCAATAATCATAGCTAGTGTGTGCTGAGCACCTGCTCTGCGCCAGGCCGTGTGCAGATTTGACATGCGATGATATCTCTGGATTCCCACAGCAATTCTGCAAGCTGCGTTCCTCACTTTATGGATAAAGCACAGAGGTGTCTCAAGGTCAAGCAGCTATTTCAGGGACAGAAGCAGAATTTGACTGAAAATATCTGACTCCAGAGCCTGTGTGCCCTAACCTTCTGCATTGATCTGCCCCCTGGTGAGCATCCACCATACATTAGACCCCTGACAATAATATTCTAAAGAGGAGACAGATTAGTTCCCCAAGGGGCTGGAAATGCAGATGACAATTATGATCAGTAACAGGATGCTACGGGAACACAGGAGAGCTAGCAGCTCACTCTGCCAAGGAGCATCGCACTGGGGGCTTCAGGCACTGTCCCGCTGACCCAAGTGGCCAGATGTTGACCACTTTAAAGTCACACACCTCAAGTTTTTTCATGTCTCTAAAGATTTACTGACACCCGGTCAAAAATTTCAAGGGTTCTTTAAAAGACATATCGGAATCTCTCCGCCACTCACGCCTCCTTCCCAGGGACACTTTCTTGGCAATGGCTGGTGACCCTGCAATATATATCAGATATTCCCCAAGGCTGTCCATGCCAGGTCAGTTAATCCAGTACAGAGTCTGTACCAGAAGACAGGACACAGGGAGAGGCTCACAGCATGCACCCCAGAGGGAAGCTTCGTGAGAAGGACAGCTTTTGCAGGTAGGATCTAAGTTGGGAGCTTGTGCTGAATTACGTTCAACTCCCCCTTCTGCCTCCTCGCCCTCTTCCATGGGCTACATGACACTCAGGACCTTGAGCCTCTTAGTCTGGCTTCCCCACTGCACTGTGAATCCTCAAGTGTAGGTATTGTGAGCTACCCATATTCATACATCCAGTACCTCCTACAATGACTGCCACAAGGTAGGAGCTGAATAGATATTTTTTTTCAATGAAAGAGATGACTTTTTAAAGGTTTATTTATTTTGAGAGAGTGCAAGATGGAGGGGCAGAGACAGAGGGAGAGAGAGAATCATGGGCAAGCTCCATGCTGTCAGCACAGAGCCTGATGTGAGGCTCGAACTCATGAACTGTGAGATCATGACCTGAGCCAACATGAAGAGTCAGACACTTAACCAGACATTTTTTAATTGAATTGAATTGAGCCTTCTCTACCAAGACATAATTCACCCCTTCCATACCCCAGTTACCTCTGTAACCAATTTGACTTCTCTCTGGAACTCCTCTTCTAACAGCTATAGGCGTAGGTGAACGTCAAAGTGCTTTGTTAAAATAGAAATGATGGCAAATCAGATTTTGAAGTGAGGATGACAATTCCAAATCTGATTTAAATGTTCACAATATTTGAATGAATACTCAAGCTAGATGTCTCCCATTTTCATACATAATGCAGAATTAATGAGCCCTACCTCACAGGATGCGACTAGCATCAGATGAGATAATGTGTATAAAGTGAGTGGCAAAATGCCTGGTGGATAATAAGTGCTTAATAAAGGGAAGTGCAGGGCCCATTCTACAGTGAGTTAAGGGAGGGACATGCCTCAGGTGCCAAATTTAAGGAGGCATCAAAAACTCAGTAATCAAAGGATGCCAGGGTAGCTTAGTCAGTTAAGTGATCAACTCTTGGTTTTGGCTCAGGTCATTATCTTATGGTTTCAAGGGTTTGAGCCTCATGTAGGACTGTGTGCTGACAGTGTGGAGCCTTCTTGGGATTCTCTCTCTCTTCCTCTCTCTTTGACCTTCCCCACCTCTCTCTTTCTCTCTCTCTTTCTCTCAATAAATAAACTTTTTAAAAAAAACCTCAGTAATCAAGATAAGTCGTTTTATTTCTAAGCTATGACAGCTATAACAAAGGACTGCAAACTTGGTGGCTTCAAAAATAGGAATTTAGGGCCTCAGTTCTGGAAGCTAGAAATCCAAAATCAAATGTCAGCAGTTTGAGTGCTCTGGGAGAGGCCCCTACCAATCTCATGAAGCCTCTGGTCACACATGTGTTGTGGGGCTTGAGGCAACACCACACAATCTCTGGATGGCCATCTTGTCCTCATATCTGTGCCTGCTCCCCTTCTTAGAAGGACCAGTAGAATTGGGCTAAGGCCCCCCCTCCTCCAGTAGGACCTCAACCGAACTAATTCCATCTGCACTGACTGTTTCCAAGTAAGGTGACTCAGGCACTGGGAGTTAGCATTTCAGTGTGTCCTTCTGAGAGACAAAATCAACCCATGACAATCATATTTTTAAATTATTGAGCAGGGACACCTGGGTGGCTCAGTCAGTTAAGGTCTGACTCTTGATTTCAGCTCAGGTCATGATCTCACAGTTTGTAGGTTCGAGCCCCATGTCAGGCTCTGCACTGCCAGTGTGGAGCCTTCTCTCTCCTTCTCTCTGCCCCTCTCCTGCTCATGCTCTATCTCTAACCAAATAAATAAATAAACTTTAAAAATAAAATAAAATAGGGGCGCCTGGGTGGCTTAGTCGGTTAAGCGTCCGACTTTCGCTTAGGTCATGATCTCACGGATCGTGGGTTCGAGCCCCGCGTCGGGCTCTGTGCTGACTGCCAGCTCAGAGCCTGGAGCCTGTTTCAGTCTGTGACTCCCTCTCTCTCTGACCCTCCCCTGCTCAGGCTGTCTCTCTCTCTCTCTCTCTCCTAGAAATAAATAAAAATAAAAAAATAAAATAAATAAAATAAAAACCAATTAGATTTAAAATAAAATAAAATAAAATAAAATAAATTATTGAACAAAATATCAAAATACCAAAGAAAGGCAGGATCCAACTCTGCACTTGAGCTACTCTGCCTCATTCTCCCCACCTCCTGCTCTGCCTCACCCTTTCTCCTTGTAGCCTGTCTCCCCTGCTCACCTTAATCCTGGTCCTGCAGGGAGCTGTCTTTATTGATAATCTAGTTTTGTAGTTATTCGTATTGTTATGAAACACCCACAAAAGATATTGTAGGTAAATACAGAGACAGGGTAAGAACTTCCAAGAGATTCCCATCGAATAGGAGAGAAAAAATATACAAATTGAGAAAGAAAAAGCAGCCCTGACAGCTGTTGGTTGTCAGCTTTTTCGCTCCCAGCTAGGCTGCGGTGCTCCCCCATGAGCACTGACAATTTCACAGAATATCACATCAACGACTTGCTATATCCATGGTGGAACAAGACAAAAACTAGGCCACTGCGAAATCAAGTCTGGGTAGAGAAATAAACAATGACAGTGGGCAATGATAAAAATAACTCAATAGCTGCCTCTCCTGGTCACCATGAGTGGGGATGCTGCTCACCCTTCAAGGCCAACCAAAGCCCCCTCCTCTGTGGTGCCACTCAGAGGTCCCAACGCAGAATCTGCTTCTCTGTGGTCCAGCAGCACCTTCTTTGTACCTTGTCCCCTATCACACCCTACTATCTATGCCTAAGAGCCTACTAGCACCAGTGGTCAAATGAAGTCAGCAGCAGCAGGGGTCAGCAGTTGTGGCAGAAACAGCAGAGCCACACATGGACTTCCATTGGCATGCGAAAGAGAGAACATTGGAGGCAAAGTCATGGAGGTGTGAGATGCAGGAGGCGTGGCATGTCTCTCCTAGGCCAGCCCCACCCATCTCTTCCTGACCAGCTAGCATTGCCATTGATCTATCACGTCCTAGCATTCATCACACTACGTTGTGAGGGGCTGCCTTCTTCTGCCATTAGACTTGGAGGGCACGGACTTCGTCCTTTTTATCTCTGGGTCATCAATCTCAAGCATAGCACTCCAGACATGAGAGATGTTCAATACGTGTTTTGAAGGAAGAAAGGCAAACTAATGAGTCATCCCCATGTGCTTAGAACCTAAGATGTATAAAATGAAGCAGTGGAAAGTGAAAAGTAAAACGGTTGGAATCAGATTGGAGAGAGCCTTGTTTGCCAAAGAGAGGGATTGAGATTTCATTTGGTTAGCAGTTGGAAGTCACTGAGATATCGGGAGGGATGATCACCTTGATGCCATCACTGATCATATGAAATGGACAGAATGGAGAGGCGAGAGCTTGGACAGCAAGGCCAGGTAATGCTACTGCAACAGTCCAGGCAAAACATAAGCACCTGAAGGAGAACCGTTCTGATGGATATAAAAAGCAGGAGATTGAGGGGGACAATAAGAAAGAATTAAAGGATTTTTTTATTAGCTATTTAGAATACTTTATTAATCCTTGCTTTTCCAGTATTTGGTTAGGTTTTTAAGCAGGTGGATCTTCTTAATTATGTTTCATTTGCATTAATATTAAATTGGCTGGCATGCAATGAATACATGTGTAGTAGGCAGAAGAATGGCCCCCCAAAGAAGTCTGTATCCTGATCCCTGGAACTTGTAAATGTGTTAGGTTACATGGCAAAGGAGAATTAAGAATTAATTAATTAATTTAATTAAGATAATAAATTTGTGTTATTTTAAGTCACAATTAAGTTGTGGTAATTTGTTCCAGCAGCAAAAGGAAACCAATACTATATGTTGTACCAAGGGCTGGGCCCAGGATGCTGTGGACTCAGCCAGATAGTAAATCTTGTTACTGGGGCGCCTGGGTGGCTTAGTCGGTTAAGTGTCCGACTTTCGCTTAGGTCATGATCTCACGGTTCGTGGGTTCGAGCCCCGCATCGGGCTTTGTGCTGACTGCCAGCTCAGAGCCTGGAGCCTGTTTCAGTCTGTGACTCCTTCTCTCTCTGACCCTCCCCTGCTCATGCTGTCTCTCTCCTAGAAATAAATAAAACATTTAGAAACAAAATCTTGCTACAAATGAGCTGCAAACTGAGTGCAAAAGAATTGCCCTTCATTTGTCATTCCTGAAACTATCTGTCAGTGGGCTGAAAAGCCAGCTATTTCAAGCCAGAAATCATCGCATAGTTACTCTCTGCCCTTTCAAGTTTCCTTTTTTATGTTTGAATTTCCCCATCATTCAGGAAGTAGGATTTATTCCGGTAGAGAGTAGATCCCCACCAACAGCAGTGATTGAGTCAGTGGTAGCTTCTCTCTGTTACACGTGACAAGTGTATAAAAAAACATTAAGTGAATTCTCTTCTTGAGGTGTTCAAATATGAAGTAACTAGTTTAAAAGTAGAGAAAAGGCATTACAGTGTGCTCTAATGGGCCAATACATTATCTTGTCCAGCTGGAGAAATCGTATGAGGTAGGGATTACTGCCCTCATGTTATATGTCATATTAGCTCATGGTATGTTAGCTCTGAAGCTAATAAAGGGAAAATAAAGCCAAGATCTAAACCAGGTCTCTAGGACTCCAAACCCATGGTTCTTCCCCTCTCGTCATGTGGCTTCTCAATAAAAGCGATCTCAAAGCATTATTCCCCCAAAATCTTCAGAAGAGGTCTACATTGAATAATGAACAACACATGTTCTGTCTGCAGTGTGCAGCTGTGTGCACGGCATGTGCAACAGTGGGATAGATGGTGACGGAAGCTGTGAGTGCTACTCCGGGTACACTGGCCCAAACTGTGACAAGCGTAAGTACGGCTGCTCTCCTTGATGCCACACTGGGTCAGATAGGCACAGGCATATGTGCTTCAGCTTTGTATTCCCATAGGCACATCCTGGGGCTCTACATGAGCAGCGTGCCATCAAACATTTTCCTGGGAGAACACCAAAAATTAAAAAGACAGGGAAAAGAAGAAAAAGAGAGGATGGGAGGGGAAAGTGAGGAGTGAGGAGGGAAGAGGAGAGGAGGGGAGGGGAGAGATCGTCTAGAAGAGTGGAACTCAGGGAAGATTTGGGAGCGATGTACTGACATAGCTGTGTTTTAGGAAGGTCAAGCTGGTGGCAGTGCAAAGGATAGAACAGAGAGGGTTGGAAGACCAGCTGAGGTCATTGCAATAAGTCCGCCGCCCAGTAAGGGAGGTAAGGCGTGTTCTCAGTTGCAGGTCTCAAGGACAGAACACATCCACAGGAAACGGAGGCCCACTAAGGTTAAGTGATTCACTAGAAGTCACAAAACTACTAAATAGAAGAGCTGGAATTCAGATCATTTGAAATTCTTTGAATGCTCTATTACACTGGGTTCAAGCAAGAGGTAGAAACCACAGGATGATCGAAACAAGGGAAGTTTAATATAAAGAATTAGCAAGCTATCACAGGAAAGTGGCTATAAAAACGCAAAGTGAACTCTAGGGTAGCTGAGCATAATAGAGAAGGACAAGCTTGGAAGGGGATGGCCATCCCAAGGCTGAGTTCAAATCCTTTTGGAGAAGGTATGGTGGCAGCCCACTGGGTGGAGAAGAGGTTTGCTGGTTTGTCCAAGCTGGCACGGGACCCATTCATTAGGCACTCAGGAAACAACCCCCAGGGCACTGATGAGGCAAGGCTGGTGGGCAAGCACACAGAGGGAGTTGTGGCGAGGTAGGTGCCAAACTTGGAGTGGGCAGTGTCTGTGTGTGGAGAGAGCTGCAAGAAGATGGTCATTGGGTCCAGGTTGAGCATGCAAGGCCACCATAGAGTGCGTACTCTGAGTGCATGGCTGGGCAGAACATCACTGAATGTCCTCACACATTTGCACCACCGACAGACTGTGCAGCAGCAATACACCAACACAGCAGAAACACAACACTGCACACAGGAAGCAACAGGAGGAACTCTTTCTCCTACAATGGCCCTCCAGTGTGCCCTACTGGCCAAACTTAACATAATCACTGTAAAGGAGAAATGTCTGGAATCTTATCAAAGAGCGGGTAATGAAGGGTGAATTTGGAGTTTATCCGTTAAGAAATTAGACATTCTTCTTTTGACACTAGCCTCACTTAACTTATCCTCTGGGTTTTATTCTTCTGATCTACAAAATGAAGGGATTAGATAAGATTCGAATTCAACAAATTCAAAACTCATTTTATTGAAAATAACTGAGATGCTATGAACAGTAAGGAGGATGAATAAGACACAGCCTTTTTCATGTGGAGGAGACAGACACACAAATGACCAGTTCAAATCAACAGCAGCATGAAATTCAGGGGGATAGGATATCCCCTTCAATAGGCCAGGAGTCTATGCCCAGTGGACTCATGAGCAAAGATCTTTTTTTTAATGTTTTATTTATTTTTGAGAAAGAGAGAGAGAGCATGAGCAGAGGAGGGGCAGAGAGAGAGGGAGACACAGAACCTGAAGCAGGCTCCAAGCTCTGAGCTGTTAGCACAGATCCAGATGTGGGGCTCAAACTCACAAGCCGTGCAATCATTACCTGAAGTAAAGTCAGAAGCTTAACCAACTGAATCACCCAGGCACCCTGAGCAAAGATCTTTTTAATAAGACAGCAGACCCATCCAAGAAGCCAGCCTCATGGAGAACACAGATTTGCCTCCAAATGACAAAATAATTCTGTCAAGCCAAAAGATAAACAATAGACTGGCACAAAATATTTGCAACCTGGGGCCCCTGGGTGGCTTAGTCGGTTAAGCATCCGACTTTCGCGTAGGTCATGATCTCGCGGTTCGTGGGTTCGAGCCCCGCATCGGGCTCGGTGCTGACTGCCAGCTCAGAGCCCGGAGCCTGCTTTGGATTCTGTGTCTCCCTCTCTCTCTGACCCTTCCCTGCTCATGCTGTCTCTCTCTCTCTCTCTCTACTAGAAATAAATTTAAAAAACGTTAAAAAAAAATATTTGCAACCTACATAGCAGAAAAGTTTCTATAATAATATAAAATCCACAGGCCCAATTTTAAAATTTTCCAAAAAGCAGCTAGTCTACAGGAAGAGAAATAAAAACTAGCCAACAAGCACAGAAAAAGTGCTTAACCCCATGCAGAAATGCAAATGAATCACAGGTTAATTTAAAATAATAATGAAATGGTATTTTAGAGGTTTGGAGGTTTTGGTTTGGTTTTGGTTTTTTTTGCTCACTATGTTACATAGATTGCAAAGATAGATAATACCTACCTGTGTGTATGAGAAAAATCATAGTACTGTCAACAGAGAGATGAATTGCTACAACCTGAGGGAAATTTATTTATTAAATTTTAAAATAAGCTTACATTTTGCTGCTATAGCCCCAGTTCTAGGAATTTACCTGGAAAAAGAGAGTGACAAGCACCAGTAGGTAAAAATATATATACAAAGAAACTCATGATAGTATTTTCTGGAAACAACTTGAAGGTTCATCAGTAGGAAATGGTTGAGTGAATTGTGGTATATCCTATACCAGTTAGGATAATGCTAGCTGCTTTAAGAGACATACACAAAAATCCACTGGCTTAATGCAAACGTTTCAAAACTATACCAAGGCACCCCAAGTTACCACATAAAACTCACAAGGCTGTTACGGAGATATTTTAACTTTAAAAAAATTTTTTAAGCTTATTTTAATTTTTATAGATAAATAAGCTTAAATTTTTTTAAAAGTTTAAAATATCTATTTCTGAGACAGAGCAATAACACAAGCAGGGAAGGGGCAGAGAAAGAGAGGGAGACACAGAATCCAAAGCAGGCTCCAGGCTCTGAGCTGTCAACGCAGAGTTTGATGCAGGGCTCAAACTCACAAACTGTGAGATCATGACCTGAGCTGAAGTTGAATGCTTAACCAACAAGCCACCCAGGCACCCCTGGGATATTTTAAACTTTTGAGGGAGACAGTGATGCATCTGCAGAATACTGTACAAATTGCTGGCTTGAGTTAGTTCACAATTTCAACATTAGGTAGCACTACATCCCTTTCAACAATATCATATCTTTATAAAGCTGTGTTTTCAGTGGTTGCTAAGGTGAAAAGCAAGTATCATGCAACAATCCTTTCTAATGGAATAAGCGTGATAGTTTCCAACCTGATTCCAAGGTTTAAGAAGTTGGGCAGTGTTCAAAAAGCTCACACATTCCAGGGGCACCTGGGTGGTTCAGTCGGTTGAGCATCCGACACTTGATTTTGGCTCAGGTCATGACCTCACGGGTCATGGGATGTGAACCACTCATGCATGTGCTCTCTGTCTCTCAAAATAAATAAACAAGAATTTTTTTAAAGCTCACACATTCTATTCACAAGTAAATGTGGGTATTTAAGAATGAAATAAAAATCTTTCTCTTTATATTAACCACATTACTTTTTCAAATGGCTACTACTAAGGTCTCATGACACCCTTACTGAATTCCTTGGTTCTAACAACTTAATAAACGAGACTGCTAGGTATTTCTTTTGGACAGAATCACCATGAAAAAAATTAAGATACTAAACACCATGACCTGAGAATTTAGGGAACCCCTGGCTTAACACAGCAGAGGTGTGTTTCCTACTCAGGTACAGTGCAGGGTGGGTGTTCCTGACTGACACCAGCTTCCCACCACATGGTGATTACGGTTCCAGATCTTTCTATTTTGCCATCTTTCTATCTGCCATTCTGTAGCACCTCAGAGTCCAGAATGATACATACAAATTCTTCTCAATATTCCATCGATAGAAAGTAGTCACATGACCCCACCTAGATGCAAAGAGGGGTTGAAAATGTAATCCTTGAAAGTGCAACCACTTCCTGGCAAAAATTCTCCTCTATGGAAAGAGTTGGGGGAATATTCTCTAGGAATGTTTCGTTCAACTAGCCACTGTTGGGGACAATCCTAGTGGGTGTCTCATATTTGTATGCCTCTTGAGTGCAGCACACTGACTGCTCTTTGCTCCAATATCTTTCCAAGGATTTCTGTATCACAAATGCTTTGGAAGATGTAGGATCTCTCTTGGGAACGAAGTAGAGGCAGGCTTACTGCCTGTTCTGGTTATCAATGGGATTGCCTTTGAGCTCAAAATTTGTCCTTTTTGTCTGCTCTTTGATAATGAAGCGGAACTTGTAAATATTTCTCATTTGCCAGCTAGCAAGACATGAGGTCTTATCAATAGAGAGTTTTAGAGGGACACTGAAGAAGGAAGAGCTTTCTCCTGTTTCTGGTTTAGCTCACTCACCAGAGCCCCTAAAGAACATGGGTTTTCTCCACTGCTCAGCCCTAAACGATTTATCCAGTGCTAGATTCCTGCAGGGCCCAGCTTCCTCCAGTGTTTGACCACTGCATACTTTGTCTAGTGCTTGACTGAGGCAGCAGTAGTAGAGCCAGGGGCCCCAGACAGCACAGAGATATGCTTGCTGTTTGGTATGCCTTCTCCTCAATGCCGGGCACACCAAGGTCTCTGCAGGGTTGGCAATCTGGAGATGCTCTGGCCTCAGCCACATGCAGAAGTATACTACACTTCCAAGGGGGTATCTTCTTAGTTTCTGGTTCTGGTCGAACCCAGTGGCAAGCAGCTTCCCCAGGCACTAAGTGAACTCTGCAGCTTCGCACCTCTTTGTGGATGACCTTCTCTGGAGCCCTACAGGGAAGATTTCCAGCAAGTCTCATCATTAAGGCACCTCAGGACCGTCTCTATTTAGTGACCAAGATATACCCTTTCCAGTGACATCTGGATCTCAGTCCTGGACAGAAGAGGGCTCTCCCTTGGGTATTTATCTCAACCTTAGGGAAGAGGTTGCTCTTTATATATCTGCTATTCCTTCATTCTTTAGAATTCCTTTTAACACTCATGAACCAATTCACCATTATTCCAATTTTCCATTGATAATTCTTTACACTAAAACATTCCCTGTTCAAATAATTGTGTGGTTTCTGTCTCCTGCCTGGGCCCTAACTTATACATTGCTTATTATTTAAAAAACAAAACAAAACTTAGGTTTCCTAAGATTGGGACTCCTCCCCTGTAATGAAATTCATGCCCCTCTCTGCATTGTCCCAGAGGACTCAGAGCTTGGAAGAACTAATGCAAAAATGCCAACACTTTGGCTACCACTCTTGATGTGAGGAGTAAACTGTCCTTCATCTCTAACCCAGGAATATCATAACTTCTACTAGCATCCATGGAACTGTATGAGCTCAATTTCTTAGCTTTGCACATTGGATAATATGTCAGATTCTTTATAGTTTTTGACAACCATTTGTGCCCCGTATATCATGAAGTATTCCACAGTTACTAGAGATTAAAGTAGATCCTTAAATACCTCCATAATATATTGTTAAATTAAAAATTAAGTTGCTAAATATCTTCACAGGATTCCATTTTGTTGAAAAAATCAACTAAATAAATTTACAAGTGAATGTAGTACATGGGCTGTTGATATTGTTTACTTTGGGAGTGAAATGGAAGAATGAGAGTAAGAAAAGAGTTAATTTTTACTTTCTACATTCTGGGATTTTTTGAATGGTTGCAGTTAGTCTTTATTAATTGCTCTTTGTAATCACAAAGAACAATACATTGGTTGAGTTTTTCAGAATCAGTTATTCTACTAACGCAGGTACCTCAACAACCTTCCTTTGCAGCCATCCCTGAGTGTGCAGACTTGCTCTGCCCAGAAAATTCCAGATGCTCGCCTTCCAGCCAAGATGAAACAAAACTAGTATGCAAGTGTCTTCCCAATTACCAAGGTGATGGCCAATACTGTGAACGTGAGTAAGATTCAGATCCTGCTAATCATTCATTGAGATGTTCAGGTTACTCAACAGAAAAAAACAAAACTCCACAACCTCTCTAATATTAACACAATGACACTTCTGTTTCTCTCTGTGTTAAGTTAAATGAAATATATAACAAGTGCTGAACAAATGTTCATCTGTGGTAGCTTTTCAATAAGTGGCAATTTCTCCTTCTATTATTGAAGCACATAAATAAGTTCTTACACAGAGTTTTATATCAACCATATCAACATTAGGATAAAATACAGATACATATATCAATGCAATATTTGTAGTTATAATCTCTGACAATCATATATAAATCTGTTCAACAGGTGGGAGGCATCAGGTGGGGTAAGATGAACTGTTCCTCACTCTCTCTCTTAAAACTATCGAATTGCCTATGCAACTTTGATGAGCTCTTATCCTGTCATTGCATCTCAAGCCATCAATCCATGTTTAAAAGAAATATGCCATCCTCACGCTCTTTGTACGTACCTGGGACCAAATCAGCACAATTGCACGTGCCACGAAGGCTACCATGGGGATGGCCAAGTGTGCTTACCAGTAGACCCCTGCCAGACTAACTATGGAAGCTGTCCTACAAAGTCTACAGTGTGCATATATGATGGGCCTGGACAGGTGAGTGCATGACGCATGGAACTGGGGTGTCTAGAAGTCGGACAGCCCACCAAAAGTAAAACTGTGCCATAGGTATCCTTTGTCTGCCAGGTTTGCCCAGTTCGCCATTTTGATGCTCAGTTTGGGCTTCCTCTCCAGGCAGACCTCCATGTGCTCAGGACTAACCTCAGTGTGTCCCCTCTCTGGTTTATCCTCTGAAGTCACACTTTCCAAGCTCCCCAGTGAGAATTTACCTGTCTATGCTCCCTTATGTCCAGTCCTAGACAGTGGTAGACAAAATACATACACAACTCAAATTAGATTAACAAATTAACTGTTAACCAAGTCGTGAATGAATATGTCATTGACTTTCACCTGCAATCCTCCGTTCTCTCTCTTATCTTTTCGAGGCAAGAGAGGACTATTAGAACCAAAATACTGTGCCCCAAAGAGATGCACACTGACAAAATTTCAGGAAACACTGAAAGATAGTAGGGAGCACTGAGGATGTGGTGGGGTGAGACCTTGCCCCTCTAAATCACATTATGACCTTGACTGCTAGAAACCAGCCAGGTCCAGAGATCTTTGCTGAAGAGTCCTGTTGAAAGAGCCTTTTCACTAATACCTTGTCCATCTATCAACTATTTAGTGGGTGCCCCCTGAGTCCATAACTGCACATTAAGTTTAGTGGAGGAAATCTATCCATACTGAAGGATACTGCTGCCCTGGTAGGAAGAAAGGCTTCAGCGTCTGACCCAAAGAGAGTCATGGGTCCCTAGCAATCCAATCACCTCATGGCAATGCTCCTGGAGGTTCCTGCAGAGAACACACCCAACTTCATCTTCCAGGGGAAAAAAAAATGTATATCACATGCCATTTCTGCTATCAATGCCTGAGACAGATTTGTAAAGAAATTCAAGGAGCCCATCCTCCATCCTCAAAATGAGGGCCCTTATGGGAAAAGTCGCATTACACTCTGAGCCAAAGTCCCAGGATCTTGGGAGTGGGATTAAAAATAAACTTTGTCTCCAAAAACTGGGTCCCAAGGCAGATTTTCAGGTCTTAGAAACCCCCCTCCATGTCCACACAGAAACAGAGCATTCATTATTTCCATTATTCCAGAGCAGGGTTCCTCAATTTTGGCGTTATTAGCACTTTGGATTCTTTGGGGGGCGGGGCTGTCCTGTGCATAGTAAGATGTTTAGACGCATCCCTGGCCTCCAGTGACACTGCCCCCTCTCCTCTTGTGACAACCAAAATATCTCCAGACTTGCCCAATATACCTTAGGTTGAGACTCCCGACTGAAAATCACTCTTCTAAAGCAATAATATCTCCCATCCGAACTTCAGTCTTTACTCGCCTGTAGACAATCTAAAACCAGGAATTATAGAGCCAGAAAGGCCCAGGGTTAGGAAATAAGGAAATCGAAAAGGTAAACTTTACAAACAAGGTGTAATTACATGTATCCCAACAGGTGAGGTATGTAAACATGATCCCCAATTCTGAATACTTTGACACATTTTTAAGCCCATGCTTTGGACCTGCCCAGGTTAGTTTTTATGGCAGAATACAGATGGGCTGAAGAAGGTTGTCAGCTTCTGTGACTAACAAGAGCCCTCTGTTTTTCTCTCCCTGTCTTCTGAAGTCTCACTGTGAGTGTAAGGAACATTACCACAATTATGTGTCCGGAGTGGGGTGCAGTGTGATCGATGTCTGTACCCTCAATAACCCCTGTCATAGGAATGCTAACTGCACTACCATCGCACCAGGCCAATCCAAGTAAGTCTGCTCAGTTCTACCATCATCTTCCCAAGTGCTGGCCAGTCAATGCTGTGTGTTCCTTGAAGGGCAGGAAATGTGTCTTAGTCTAGTATCCACCCTCACCCCCACAGAGCACGATGCAAGAAGCATAGTAGGTGCTCAATAAACCTTTCTTTACTCACTGAATCATTCAACAATTGTTTCCTTTATAATGGCTATCAGAACATGCTGAAATATTGACCCGGCCAGGTAACTCGGTAGTAAGTGGTCAGAGTGTGGGAGAAGGAAACCACCGTTGCTGGGAAAACAAACATCTGCTGTGATGACAGGCATTTGACCTCTAATGTATATGCCTGTTTCCTCACTCATGAAATACTGCTTGCTAGTGGTGCCAAACAAGACAGGGAAAGGTGAATAAACACGAGGGTGTTTCCTGGACTCCAGGTTTTACAAGAAGGGACTTACTGAGAGTAAACATTTTTGTGTAAAAATTCCTGAGGCAAAGGTGGTTTGCATGGTGTTAAGAAGATGCTATTTGGAAAGAAAAGAGCTGGCTTTGAGTCTCAGCACTGGTATCTTCCAGGGGGATGAACTTGGGAAAGTGGCATCATCTCTCTGGTCTTTGTTTCTCCGTGTATAAAATGAGCACAGCAATGTCAACTTCACAGTGTTGTTAACATTATGTAAAAGAATGTTCTAGAAACTACTATACAGCTGTATTATGTTTTTATTAGTGGGTGAGCTGAGGCTATAATCCCAGTCTTTTGACTCCCAGGCTGAGGCTTCTACCTTCTGTTCTCATTGTTATCATCATTGGAGAAGCACACACTGTCACTGTGAGCTCAAAACCATAGTAGACCCCGAACCACATAATTACTAAGCAGTTTCCGTGCTTCCAGAGCCCCTTTCTGTCTTCTTTGAGGCTTATTTTTTTAAAAATGTTTTTTATTTATTCCTGAGATAGAGACAGCGTGAACAGGGGAGGGCCAGAGGGAGGGGAAGACACAGAATTGGAAACAGCCTCCAGGCTCTGAGCTGGCTGTCAGCACAGAGCCGGACGCGGGGCTCGAACCCACGAACCATGAGATCACGACCTGAGCCGAAGTCGGGCGCTTAACCGACTGAGCCACCCGGGTGCCCCGAGGCTTATTTTTTTTATAGTTGGATCTCAAATGTGTGGATCTGCCCAAATAAGTTTTACGATTGTCACGTTTTATCTGGACAGATAAGTCTGTACTCCCTATGGGTAAAGTCAAGAGAGCCCGGATATCAGAACACTTGGGTTCAAGTCCCAGCTCTGCCATTTGCCTTAACCTCTCTGAATTATGTTTCCTCTGTCATAAAAGGAGGAGAATTGTACCTCCTACCAAGCCTGTGAGCAGGATTAAATGAGAATATATTCATCAATCTCTGAGCAGAACATGGCATGTAGAAATCACTCCACACACAGCAACATGCCAGTCATGCATGTAGACACATGTGCACCCAACACTTATGTGTGTGCCTTGTACACACCTTTTACCACCATCTCAGCAAGGCTGAGGACAATACTTTCAATGCTTTCTCTCCTTTGTGTTTGAGAAGATAAAATAAAAAATGGAACAGGAAGGAACATCAGAATAATGTAAGCGGCACTAAAGCTTGTGTTTATCATGTCACTGGGGCTGTGCATGAATTTTAGGAGTAAGTGTGTCACTCACAAACCTCCTTGATCGCCCCCTCCACCAAAAACTGGACTGTCTGGAAAGGCTGGAAAGAGGACTGAGTTAAAGGCTGGAGATGTTACATTGATAAAATAAGGGGCCGTCACTAATTCAGTCCAGGCAATTTAGTTTCCCATGGACAAAGATTCATTTTGTTTATGCCTCCCTCCCAGTATGACACAGAGTTTGTGCAGAATATTCAAAAGCCTACTGTGTTAGTCACAGAAGTCCACCCAATAAAGAAGAATGGCTCTCAAACATGGGCTCTCTCATTCACCACTGGAATGACCTTGGACAGGCCATGTAGCTTTTCTGAACTACAGTTTCTTCCCTTGACAAGTCCACTAGAGAACAAGAATATCTCCCCGGAAAGAGCGGAGTTGATGCATATAAGCATCCTTTTAAAGTTTAAGCTCCATGTTGATTATTACTAAGAAGAACAAATATCTCCCTGCCCTGCCCTGGGCACTACATTTCAGAGGGCTCTGTTCTGGTCATCCGCCAGCTACACCAGGCCAAGGGGTCTCAAGGACGATGGGGACCTGCTCTCCCAGAGCCTGAGCCCCCCCCCATTTTAGACCATGCTCGGGTATCCAGAACCCCATAATTCTCTGCCTAAATGCCTCCAAACCAGCCTCTGGGACCTGCGCGAGCTCTTCCGGGTAGCATTCTCCCCAGGGTATGGCCAAAGGGTGATTGTTTATGGAAGGTACATTGTTTCCACCACTTCCATGAACACCCCCTTGGCTCTAGTCCCACCCAACTACCGTTGCCTTTTGTGATGTTTATTTATTTTTGAGAGAGACAGTGCAGGTGGGGGAGGGGCAGAGAAAGAGAGGGACAGAAGATCCAAATCAAAGCAGGCTCTGTGCTGACAGCAGACAGCCTAATGCGGGGCTCGAACTCAAGCCATCAGATTACGACCTGAGCAGAAGTTGGATGCTTAACTGACTGAGCCACCCAGGTGCCCCCCGACTGCTACTCTTTAAACAAGCCAGGATATCCCCAGCTTCAGACACTTGCAGATGCTTTTCCCCCTGCTTAGACATGTTTCCCTCTGCACCTCCTCTGGGTCAGTTAACGTATTGATCCTTCACTATTCAGCTCAACTGTCTCCACATCTAGGATGTCTCCCCTGGACTCTCAGTCCACTCAGCTCCTCCTGGGCTCCCGGAGCAGCCTGGAATGCTTCTGTTCTAACATTGATCACCCTGAACCGTGATAAGTACAGAGCACAGTAGTGATGTGCAAAAACACTGCCACCTACAGGCTGTGTGATCTTGAGTGAGATACTTAACATCCCTGTCCTTCTGTTCCCTCATCTAAAATGGGGCTAGTAACAGAATCCACCTCAGAGGATGGTCGTATTAAATAAGATACCATAGTAAAGTCCCTATAAAGGTAACTGGAAAAGCAGCTATCAATAGATGTTAGCTGTTAGTATTACTGATCTCAATTCCAGTTAGAATGTAAGGTCCTTGAGAATCCATGTCTTATTCACCTATATTGCAACAACTCTTATCACCGATTAAAACAATGACATGAGTGACAGTTTGGGGGAACAAATGAATCAATGAAAAAATGAAATGAAGAAGTGAAGAAAGGAAGCCTTTTGGGACACCCTATAATTTCACTAAATCTCATCCAGCACTCTTTGTAATTAATTCCATCCCATAACATATAAAATGCCAATGTCTTATGGGTGTTTTTAGAGTCGTAAGACAGCAAGAGACCTTTACTCCTAATAAAGAAGCAATGTACAAAAGAGGCCCCTAATGTGAATGTGCCATGGCCAACTGAGAGCATTTAAGGCAGAAAACCATCTCATGAAATCTCAGACTCTGGACCAAGATTTTAAACAATAATAAAAAGTATTTATATCTCATGCATTCCATTCAGCACTGTGACCATTAAAATATGATTCTCCTGCCATCCTTAGGCAAGACAAGTCAAGTCACTTTACACAAAACAGACCATTGGCCTCATAACAACTTAGAGAACTTTTAGAGAGAAACATACTTAGCAGTTTATAAAAGTTCATTGTCTTGCTATTATCAGCTGCCTTCAAATGAAATTTATATTTCAAACAAGGACTATTGTATCACTCCTAAGAGTTACCAATCTCCTCATGTACTTCTCAAATTCACGGTCTTGTAACACAGTACTACAGAGGAAGTGGATGCTTGAGTAGGAAATTTTTATTTGACTATATTAAGTAGGCTATTGTTTCATGGTTGAATCTGCCTTAGTGATTCCTTATAACCTTAGTGACTCCTCAAGCTTAGCACTATTGATATTTGAGGGCTGGAGAACACTTCGTTGTAGGGGCTGTCCTGTGTGTTGCAAGGTGTTTAGCAGCATCCCTGGCCTCTACCCACTAGAGGCCAGCAACACCTTCACCTAGTTGTGACAACTCAAAATATCCGCAGACATTCCCAAATGTCCCCAGGGTTGGGGCCAGGAGTTGGGGGGAGCATCAAAATCACTGCTCTGTAAAAATCCCAAAGGCTCAGTCAGTAAATATCTACCAATCTTTCATGCAGCCAGGAAACTCAGATGTATTCTAGAATTATCTTAAGTGCTTCTTTCTCCTAGAACCTGTCCCATATTTCTCCAGGCACAATTAGTTACTTGCTCCTTCATGCCCCATAGCATCCTATTCAGTCTTCTATGGTTGCATTTCTCCAGAATGTAAGCTGTGTGTTTATGGATTTATCCTGTTATATCCCTGGCTCCCTAACAGGACTGGTGGTGTTATTGACACCATCTCTATCACCATCATCGCCATCATGATCACCACCACCATCATCATCATCATCATCATCATCATCATCTATCAAGTACTGGGCTTTTCCTATGTGTCTGTCACTGTGTTAGCTGTTCTTCATGCATCTTCTCTTCCATCAACAATTCTAAAGGATTAGTAAACCCATTTCATATACGAGAAGGCTGATGCTCTAAGAGGTTAAGTGGCTTTATCATGTTGCTAAAAATTGTTTTCAGACCCATCTTCAGCACTGAGATGCTAAAAGGACAAGATATCTGTTGTTATCATCTTTGTAGTCCTCCTTCCCAGGAAGGTTCCTAGGATTAAGTAGGTACTTGGTAAATTATCAGTACAACAATTAGGCATTGTCCCAAGTGCTAAGAATATAATGAGGAATGAGTGGGATGCAGATTCCAGGAGAGCTTCCCATCCAGCAGAGGAAACAATATCTCAGGAGCTCATTTTGGTGGGGAGTGTTGTGATACAGGAGGAACCAACAGACTGCTCCTGTCAGGGAGAGTCAGGAGGCCAGGCAAGACTCCTCAGAGCAGGTCACACCTGAGCCACGAGGTGAGGCTGGGAGAGTATTCTTAGCAAGGCACATGGCCTGAGAAGGACATCACAGTCTTTAAAAGAAGCCAATTTGCAATGCGCAACAGGGAGGAGGCATAAGCAAGCTCCTCCTTTGGGGTCTTGCATACCATGCTAAGCACTTAGACCTTCTTCTCTAGATAAATGGAGTCCATGAGAGTTTTAAGCATGAAGGTTTTCCAGATTTCCCTTTTGGAGAGACCAGTCAAAACGTTGGTTGATTTGAGCAGAGGGAAATTAAGAACAAAAAGACCAGTTAGGAAGTCACCACAGCAATCCAAACAGGGATAATAAAACTCTGAAATGTTTGTTCCACAAACCTGTTGAAAATATGCCTATTTGCCATGGGACCATATTTGGAAACACAAGTGGACTTAAGTGTCTAACTGTCTTTTGGAAGCCTCTCCTCTTCATGAGTCATGTCTGTGGTATGGACGACCGCAGCCTGCCTGCATCTCTCATCTCTGCAGTGCCGCTCCCCAACCTTGTGTTTGGTTCTTCACTTATCCCAGGATCCTGTTGAACGTTGCCTTCCTAAGCACCTTGCCAGATTTAGCCAGCTGTCAACTAATCTTTGCTAGGTAGCAGGGGTGTGCCAGAGCCAGGGTTTACTGAGTCATGAAAGCGGATGGTTGAATTTTCAGGATTTTGCAAGCTGTTTGACATCACACTGGTAGATTGAGACTGGCCATGGTGAGTAGGACCCATGGAAATTGGCAAATCCTGAAAAGCAGGGGCCCTGCCCCAATTCCCGCTGAGAGCTGGCTTAAATATTTACTAGCACAATACTGCCAGTGTGCCTTTAAACTTCGTCCTTAACTATATTCATCTTTTATGAAACTATTGTATACAATTTCTGCAAACTTCGTTGTTTATATATTTATTGGAATTCAATCGCTACTTATTGTTCAACTGTTAATTATGTACCTACTCTGAACCAAATGCTGCACTAGACCCTGATGTTAAAATGGGGCATAAATATGCAGACAACCCTTGCCTTTTCCCTGTTCTCAATTTAGATGCAGAAGCAGATATGAATCAAATAACCACACAGGTTAGGGTAAAATTACAGCTGGGATTGCTGCTACAGAGAAGAGCTATATGGCACTGTGAGAGCACACACTAAGGGGAGTCCTGGTCTACTGTGGGGAGTGTGGAGAGAGGTGGGCAATAGCAGAAGTTTCCAGTAAGGAAGGGTCATTTGAGCAGATGTCTCAACTAGGAAGACAGGGTAAGGGGAAGAGTCTACTAAACAGATCAATAGCTCTAAATCTTTACTTGAGGCTAGCTTCAGTAGCTTTTTCTGACTCAGTGGTTCTGTAGTGGGGCCCTAGAATCTGCATTTACAATAAGCACTACAAGTGATGCTGATGTACGTAGTCTCTTTTTTAGATTTTTTTAATGTTTTTTTAATTTATTTTGAGAGAGAGAGACTATGAGCAGGGGAGGGGCAGAGAGAGAAGGAGACAGAGAATCCAAAGCAGGCTCCAGGCTCTGCACTGTCAGCTCAGAGCCCGACATGGGGCTCGAACCCACAAGCCATGAGATCATGACCTGAGCTGAAGTCAGACCTTCAACTGACTGAGCCACCCAGGCGCCCCTGGTGTACATAGTCTCTTGACTGTACTTTGAAAAATACTGAGACAGAGAATGTACAAGAATACCCAGTGTTTATAGATATGCAAAATTTCTTAAATATCCATTTCTCATGGACCTACTATCTGTCAGGTATTGCCACAGGAATTTTCACCTCTATTTATGCCTCTCCTCTCCTGGTCTTGACCCTCTTCTTCTGGGCTCCATTTTCCCCATCTGCAAAATGAGGGAGTTGGACTGTAGGATCTCAATACTCTAAGACCCTGAGAGTGTGTTTTCACCCTCCCTATAGATGCACTTGCCAGAAAGGTTATGTGGGTGACGGCTCAACATGTTATGGAAACATCATGGAGCGACTCAGAGAATTAAACACTGAACCCAGAGGAAAATGGCAAGGAAGGCTGACCTCTTTCATCTCGCTCCTGGGTACGCAGCTATGGGTACAGATTTCCACGTAAAGGGCAACCTTCTTTCAGGCAAGATATCACCGAGACACAATCATTCAGAAAGGGGTGGGCAGGAGAGGCAAGGTGTATCTATTGGAATTGGCCCTCCTAGAGAGGCATCTTTCAGGGGAAAGAGAAAGGGCAGGCAGCTTTTTCAAGGAGACAAGGAGTTAGTGCTAAGAGATCCTGTTATGCAGCAGTTAGTAGGCAGAATGCTGAGGACAGGGTCCTGGGGTCACTATAGATTAACTGGTCCGCAAAAACAATGAGATGAGGCAGATGTGAGGACAGAGGACTCTCCTCTTTTCCTTGACCTTTTGGGTTCTCCAGGTGTGAAGCAAGGTTGGCAGATAATACTGGGAATAGAGAGTGACTAAAGCCTGAGGCTGTATCCATTTTTTGGCAATGGGAGCCATTTGAATTTTGAGAATAGTTTTGGTTGGTGTGATCATCTCACACATTGCTGGGTATTTAGCATTTTTGCCCTCCCCTCACCCCCAACAACTAATTGTCTGTACTGGCACGTCCTCTCCCAGCCCCACAGGCAGGGTGACAATCTAAAATGCCCTCATCATTTCCAAATGCCCTCCAAGGGTCATTACCCGTCACCCCCTTGAGAATGAAATATTACAACTGATGGCAACACTGGACAAGTCTTTCAATAAAACACAAATTTGGCCAATCAACACAAAATAAGGCACAGACTTGACCAATCAACAGAAGTTTTAAAATAGCAATATCTAGAATTTTCCAATCACCAAAAAATGATTTCCCAGAAAGAGCACAAATAGAGAATGGGTCAAGGCCACGTTGGCTGCATAAATCTTAACATACATCCTGCACAAATGCCCTTTCTTTCCAAGGCATCATACAGGCAACAAGCATTTGCGGCACGCCTCAGGCTTGTTACAACCTCCCTCTAAGAACTCAGAGTATCCAGTGACAGCAGACAGGGTGACAGAGTGTTCTTTGCGGACTGTGCTCTTGAACATTTCCCTGGACAAAGTCCCATTGACCTTCTACCCATTTATGTAGTTCTGGTTTCCCTTGCCTGCTGTGTGAAAGCCCGCAGCCCACCCTGCTGTCCCAGCTTCTCCAGGCGGATAGAAACAGGAGCAGCTACATAACTTATAGGACACCATGTGGAATGACAAGATCTTTTTGTTCAAAAATGATTAAACATTTCAAGATGGTAACAGCAGAATATTAAGCCAAGCATGAGGCTCTTCTGAGCTGGCCTTGGATGGAACAGGGCTGTGTCTTCGTTCACTGGGATGGCAATAGCTCAGAAAGTCAGGCACAGGGACAGTGGCCTGCTGAGATTGGCTGAGGATTTTGTCACATGACCCTCATAGAAGGTCTCATCCCAGGGTCTCCTTGAAGCCAAGGCTATGGCTGCAGGGCATACCACACAATTATGTAGAAGCACTGGGGACCACGGCATCATGATGCCTTGCTTTCTTAGAGAGCTGCCCAGTTTTCCAAGGGCTACTCTCACCAGTGAGAACAGAGAAGCTCCTGATTCAAAGGGCCTAAATGGACCTCAAGGGCCATTGCTTGATTTTACTCTTCATGTGCCACTGATTGATTTGGTGTTTTCTTTCTTTATGTATTTCTATTCTAAGACAAAGCCTATGCCTGGCCACTAAGTAACCTTGGACCATTCACTGTGCTCTTGCCCACAGACAAGGGACTAAGAGGATTCAGTGTAAGTATTTACAATAAAGTGGGAAACCTCTATTAAAATGAAACATACTGATGATAAAAATGATGATTTTGAGAGCGTGAAATGGGGAACTATTTACAGAAAGAATACAGATTGTAAATGCACAACTCAATGAATTGTCACAAAGTGAATGTACTTGTATATCCAGCAAGACCATCATGGCTCCTAGAGGGCCCATGGATGCCCCCTTCCAATCATGACTCCTTCAAGGCAATGACTAAGGGATCTTAACTATAGTCATGTGAAGAATAGGATTTGCATAATGCAAAACTGCTTACTTCCTGCAAGAAGAATTAACCGAATGTATTAGCTACATATTTGTTTCTTTAAAATCATCGTAAATAACAGTGGCAGAGGAAACAGAGGAAACTGTAGTCTTCCATGCGAATGGCTGTTGTCCGAGGTGACGTCATGCAGTGAGAATGAAGCTCATAGTGCCTGGTGGCGGTGTCCTATCATGATGGTGCCAATGAAATTGTTACATTCAGATTAATAGAGATAATGGACATATTGATTTGTATACAACTGGTTTATCTTCATCCAAGATGTTTTGTGATCATAATTTTTGCTGCATGGAATAACAACACCGGAAGTTCCAGAATGCCTCACCACCATCGGACAGTCTGAGACGAATGAACAACTTAACCTCAGAAGTACCCTCACATCCCTCCTTCTGGGAAGGAGAACTCACACATATTGAATGTCTCTGCATTAAGCACTTTGCATGTGGTCCCTTGTTTAACATACACATTTTATTTACACAGTTAATAAAAAGTATCTGTCGATTGATTGCTGATGATATATAATATTGACAAAACACAGACTTGGTCCGATGGATTTCAAAAACCCTAATCTTACTGTTCAAAAGCTCCATGGGTCTAGTCTGCACTTTTTTCGTGCGATTTTGTGTTTCAATTCCATCCGCTCCCTGGGCTCAAGATGATTCCTGGGTGCCTGGGCCTTCCTCACCCCTGGTGGTTTGAGGGGACACTGAGCACTGCCTCCCATTCTCCATATCGTACTCCCTGCAAAGTCACCTATATTTGAAAGAGCCCAAGCCCAAGTTAGGGAGCCCTGGCATTCATGTCTTTGATTAGCCTATGCATGCCTAACAACCTCATTTTCTCCTGCAAACAACAGTGAAGACTGAAAGAAATAGCTCTCTTTCCTCAGGTAAAAGAGCTCTTGATGGATAAGGAGGCGGCCCAGTACTTTGTGAAACTCCATGTAATTGCTGGGCAGATGAACACTGAGTGTATGAATAACACAGACACTTTCTATACCTTGACTGGAAAGTCGGGAGAAATCTTCAGTGGTGATAAGGTAAGGGACTCTCTGATTTTCACTCCCAGAACAAAAGCCTCTGCTGAGCCACTGCCCACAGCCTGTCTGTCTGTGGTGAGCTTGTGGTTTATGAAGAACTTTCCTTACCGCTTGTTTGTCAAAGCACTTTCCTGTGAGGGAAGAAGCAGAGAGCAACACCAGGAAGGATCAAGCAGGAGGGGACTGTTGTGGGAAAAGGGTTACAAAGTGTGGGATTGTGCTCTGGTCTGAATTCATTTTCAAGGGAACATCATTCAGGTGCCAGAAGGAAGGAGAAGCTTTACAGTAAACCTGTTTCCTGGAGGTACAGGCACAAAGCCAGACCAATGTCCCTTTTACAAAAGGAAACAGATTATGTTTGCTTTAGGTTGCTGGAGTTTATCTATCCTCTGCAAACCTAGTATTCCATCTCTCCTAATGCTGTTAGGTCTGTTCTGCTGTTTGAGTAAAACCACCCTCCCCTCTTCTCACAAATAACTCTTTCTGTGACTTTGCTGAGCAGGAGGGTGCATGATTAATAGACAGAATGTGCATGTGTGAGTTATGGCCTATATTGTTGCATTTCACCAACTATCAATAGCTGATAGATTTTTGAGCACTTACTCTATACAAAGTACTGAGGTGAACCTTTATTTATGTTATATAAGATTTGCAACAACCCCGTAAAGGAGATTTTTCAAGTGGAAAAACTGAGAGGTCATAAGTAAGGGCCAGAGCCGGGATTTAAATGAATTCAGACTCCAAGGCCTGAATCATTAAGTAGTGTGTTGTACTATGTGTGTGAGGATAGATGGATGGATGGATGGATGCATGGATGCATGGATGCATGGATACCTAGATAAATGGATGAAAATTTCACTTCTTTTCTCATAAGAACATTCTTTCACTCATTAATTCATTCACTCATTCATTCCTTCATTTATTCACTCATATGTATCGTCTATAGCTTTTTGAAGAGCCACATAAAAGAAGGAATTAGCTTTAGTCATTTATGCAGCAAAAAAAATTTTATTGTGTGGTTTGTCTGTACAACACACTAAAGTAGGTGTTAAATTTACAATAAATTGTTTTCCCCTTTTTGACCTTGTGGTCTATTGGAAGAGACTTATGATTCTTTCTTCACATTTAGCAATCACTGGTAGTTATCACTGATTTCACACATTATCTCATCTGATCCTAACAAAAGACTAGTCGAGTCAAGCAAGCAAATGCCATCTTTCCCATTTTGGGTTAAGTGACTTATCAAGCTCATATAACCAATAAATGGCAGGACACAAGGACTCAAGACTTCTAATTCAGTACTCCTTCAAGGATACCACATTAATTTTATTTTTTCTTGGTGTTTTAGGACAATCAAATAAAGCTTCAACTCTATGGAGGCAAAAAGAAGGCAAAAATTATACAAGGGAACATAGTTGCTTCCAACGGGCTCCTGCACATCCTCGACAGAGCCATGGACAAGATGGCACCCACATTTGAGAGCAACACTGAGGTGAGATATTTCAGGTGAAAGTTAGGTCAATACAAATCCATCTTTCTTTGTTCCCTGGAGAGTCATACTGAAGAAGAAAATGTATGTCAGCACTATGACCTTGTCCTTTGTGTGTGCTAGGACCCCAATCATGGGCAAAATTGGACCATTTCTGTTTTCAATAGAATTATAGGTACCTCTGCCAACAGAAAGAAAAGCATGCAATAGGGACAGGCAAGATCTCAATTTTGTGACCTCTTTTATGGTCACATATGATAATTCTGTTGTCACGAAAAGTTGACCAGTTGTCATGAAAAGTTATCCCTCATGCTTTGTGGAGGAGGGCAGTCCTCACTGCAATAAAAATTTATTCCTTTTGACTCATTCAATGATGGCCAAAGGCTATTTCCAAACATGCACATCTGAACCACTAATTCAATAACAATAGGAAACATCTCTATAATGTGTTGCAGTTGACCGGGTTCTTTTCCATCCACATTTACATGTAAATTCTGTCATAAATCTTTTAATGTTAAGATGTCTATTTCTTAAACCACCTTATTTCTTTTCATGATTTTTAGCAAACCATAATGGCAATGCTACAACCAAGATACAGCAAGTTCCGATCTTTGCTAGAGGTACGTACTTTTCATGAATTTCATAAATGGTTTTATGTCTTACCTTTTGTATAATGAACAAGGGTGTCAATTATAAATATGCGCTGAGGAATTACTTCAAGTATTTGTCAGAGATAGGTTGTAGATATAACATTTTATTTTTCAAATGCAGGAAACCAATGTAGGACATGCTTTAGATGAAGATGGGGCTGGTGGACCATACACCATTTTTGTTCCAAGTAACAAAGCATTAAATAACATGAAGGATGGCACTCTTGATTACCTCCTTTCTCCAGAGGTATGATGTCCTACTTACTCTGATGGTATCATGTCAGCATTATTGCCTCAGTCTGTGCCCATACAGATTTTTTCTAAACTAGAGATGACCAATAAGTAACATATGTATCACCACCTACCTTCCCACAATCAAGGCAGTCATCATTAATCAATCGCAGTTCTCTGTAACTATGGATGTGGCTCCAATCTCCTGGACAGAGTTCCAAGTAGCTATTACCAGTCAGTCCGACTGAGCACAGGAAATAAAATTTATTTGCAACCCCAGGTCTAAATCATTGGTTTGATTTTTCCTGGGTCTTCTAATGTTTCTCAGTAGCAAAGTCAAGGTTTTAAATTCCCTGGAACTCTAAAACTGCCCAGAAAATGGATTCTAAACTAGGTCATTCTGGACCAGGTCTAGGCTAAATTTTAAAGGAATAAATATTATTTTTAGATGCTCCATTCATTCTTTTCTATTGCTTCCATCTCTCTTCACAATAACCCTCTTCTTATATAACATAAGCCTTCAACTCTTTCATGTTCTCCTCTAGAAGGGAGATTTTCTTGCTCCTTCACACAAAAGTATAAATGACTAAAACCATTCGAGTGTTTCCTCTCCCATGAATAACAGCCTTAAACCAAAGGGAAGGGTAATTAATTATGGAATTTTGTTCATTAGACCATTAAATCATGGAATTATAGGATGAGCCACTATCTTGGAAAGCTTTCCTCCAGTGCCCTGAAATTAGGCCACTATCTTGGAAATGGGGCAAGACTATCCATGACCTCATGTAGATCAGTTCATTATACAGAATGGGAGTTCCAGATCTTTTAGGGTAGTGATTCCCAGACTTCAGTATACTTAGGAATCACCCATGGAGTTTGTTAAGTAGGCAGCTTCACAAACCATACCCCAAGCATTTTGATCAAAGGGCACCTGTATGAGACCTAAAAATAGACATCTGGGGAAGCACCAACTTTCTAACCCAGGTAACCTGGGCTACACTGTTTTTGGAACTTAAAACTCATCACAGGTATGGTTTAGAGATGCACATGGATACATACATTTCTAGAATATTTTCAGGTATCTACAAAGATATTTTGCTTTCAGAAAACATTGGATTAAAAATATGTGGATTGAGGAGATAAATCAGAAGATAATCTCCTACATTGCAAATAGATGTTCAACATATTAAAAGATTTGCTACAGGTTCCCACTTAAAATGCCAGATTTCCCAGTGTCTTCAAGATAGGATGCTATTTTTAAAATACTATTCACATGCAAGTTTTCTGAAATGTAGCTATTGCAGAAAAATGGTTATAGCTGTCTTTGGAATTCACACTCATACTTACTTTTAAAGTTAAAAGGAACATTGCTCCCCTGGGAAATTATTAAAATCTTGAGATTACATGGCCTTCCTGAGTACATGACTTCCAATTTGATACCATTTTTTAAAAATAATATTAAAGGACTTCTCGGACACCTAACCAGCTAACCTGAAAATTAAAATAAAACTGGGCACCTGGGTGGCTCAGTCAGTTAAGTGTCCAGCTTCGGCTCAGGTCATGGTCTCACTGTTTGTGGGTTCAAGCCCTGCATCAGGATTTGTGCTGATAGCATGGAGCCTGGAGCCTGCTTTGGATTCGGTGTCTTCCTCTCTTTCTCTGCCCCACCCCAGCTCATGCTCTGTCTCTCATAAACAAACACTAAAAATGTAAAAAAATTAAAACAAAAAGTTTTAACTAGAATTTAAAAAATCAGTCTTCCTGCTTTTCTGTCAAGCACTTTTGCTCAGAAACCTCTTATCTTCCTCTCCCCTCATAACTCCTTCCAGCTGTGGCTGGAGATGGCTTGCTCCGACTCTGGAGAGTAGATTGTATACCTCTTCCCAGCTTAGTTCAGTGAGATCACCTTGTAGATTGAAATTAACCTATGGTGGGAGTATTAACATGACAGAAATTGACCAACTCTATAAATCTAGGCTACTTTTTTCCCCCATAGAACCGATTTACCAGCACACTGCTGGTTCTGGCTCTCAATCTCCTTGCTCTCAAAGACAGTACTTTTCTGCCCACAAAGAATATAAAAACTTCAAATCTCTTTTTTCTTAGCCCAAACTGCTCTTCTACTTTAATTTCTAGGTGAGGAATAAAATGATCATTTCCACTTTTTTTGCAGGACTAGAGCCTGTTCAGTTAAAACTTCTCAACTTGTAGGAAGATCCTTCTCTCTCTATGCATTTTAAGAGCATCTTTTAGCTTTATTTCAGGGAAACAGTAAAGTCCCCATCAGCTATGCCAATGAAATGGAAAAGAAACTGATTTCATTAGAGGAATGGTTTATAATTCTGATTTTGAAATGCCATGTTTCCTTTCCAGTGTATGTTTCTGCTTCTCCCTGAAGCAAAATTTCAGTCCTGAAACCATCCTGTTCCCACAGAGACCACAGCTACTGGTCTCCAGCCCCAGTTTATGACATTATCACTGTTTGAGGCAAAATGAAAGCAAAGGATCCCAGAGACTGTCCCTTGCCAGCTCACAAATACCTTGCAAGTAAAATGGGACAAAGGGAAGTGAAATTAAAGAGTTGAAGGTCATGTTAACAATTTGGTAGAAAAACCGTTCTCTTTCTGCCCTGGCATCAAAGGGCTTGGTTTTTGTTATTTTTACCTAAAACAGCAGGGAGGAAGCAAATGTCTTCCTAAGCGAAAGGATGCACTACACTGGTAGGCTCTCCACCAACAGCAGCACCTGGATACACATCCTGTCTATTTGAGCCACAGGGGACTGAATTCTAACTGACTGATGACCTTCATGGTTCCCAGCCGTGGTACAGGTGACCGGCGCACACACTGGCAGGAATGATGCTCGTCAATCCCTTAGTCCTTTCCATTCTCCTCTTTCTTGTAAAAAGGATCCAACACCAATTAATTCATAGGGCTTTAGAAGTGAATTATCCAGCTGATAAAGTCTTCCCTACAGAATCAGAGGGTTGGAACGGGTCCACAACAGTTCCATTCTTTTGTAGGTGAAATCAAGACTAGAGGTGCTAAGTGGCTGGCTCAAGATCACAGAAGCAGAATCAGGATTAGAACTCAGGACCCCAAAGTCCAGCTCAGTGCTCTTCCCGGGACCTCTTCCCCCATTTATCTTAGTGGCGCAGATGTTTACGCAGGGTCCACTGTGTGTTCTGCACTGTGCCCCCTGGTGACGCTGAGTAATAAGTCAGACAGACCCTGTCCCTGCCTTCCAGGAGTTCGCAGCCCAGTTTGGGCTGACATTCCTCAGTGGTCCCCACTTTTTCTCACCTTTTCTGCCCCCTGAACATCCAAACTTGTAAGAGCATTGCGTCTGCCCACAAGTCCTCACTTCTGAGTACCATAAAGCAGCTGCAAGGGGAAGTGAAGACCCAGAGTCAAAGTAAGCTCAAAGCCATGCAGCAACAGAGCCAGGGCTACAGAAAACATCACTTCCAGGGCTGGCTACCTGGTGTTCAACTTCAGCATTCTTATGGTAACTCCGCCCTGCACATACTGCCGTTGGCTTATAGATTTGGTGGCCATGCAATTTACCATCCACACCAGGACACCTGAGAGTGAATGTGGCTGCCAAAATAATAGGTGTACACCAGGGCCATACCAGACAAGCCAGGAAATGTGATCACACTGCTTGCAGGTAACTCCTCTGGCACAGGGACCAAGAACAAATGCAGAAGGGAGTCTGAGTGAATGGGACTCAGATTCAGCAGGGATTTCTTTTGGTCTGGGAATTTTCACTGTTGTAACATGTCCCTAGAATGGTCAGCCTCTAGAAGGTTACTATGATCTTGATTTGTGACCTTCCTCCTGTTCAAGCCAGAGTAACCATGGCTGTGCCACTTAAAAAGCAGAACTCAAGGACGGGGCACCTGGGTGGCTCAGTTGGTTAAGCATCCAACTCTTGGCTTCAACTCAGGTCATGATCTCACAGTTTATGGGATCGAGTCCCACATCGGGTTCTGAGTTGACAGGATGAAGCCTGCTTGGCACATCGGGTTCTGAGTTGACAGGATGAAGCCTGCTTGGCATTCTCTGTCTCTCTCGGTCTGTCTCTGTCTCTGTCTCTCTCTCTCTCTCATAAATAAATAAACATTTAAAAAATAAAGAAGCAGAACTCAAGGGCTATGCAGCTTGTAACTCCCAGCTGTGGCTCCACTGGGAGATTGCGGACATCCTGCAGCAGACCACCACAGCCACTGGTCCCCAGAGAGAGTGGTCCTCCGTGCTCCTCACCTCTGAAGGCTCTCCCCATGGCACCCCTGTGGGGACTGCTCACCCTGCTGATGGTCCCAAGGCTCTCTTTTAAACTCCACTGCTACAGTCTTTCCAAAGCATGAGAAATCTTGGAAAAGGCTTTGAAGGAGGGATGATCATGTACCATGGCAGCACTGAAGGGGAAAATGTTCTGACCAGATTTTACTAAGGATTGTATATTCTTGAATAACCAGTATGTGGTCTGACTTTTATAAATAAAACCAGGCATTTATTTATAGAGAAAGTAAAACAGAATGGTAAACCGAGGCTGTCTTATGAAATCCAGAATGTAGCTTTAGACATTCAGAGAGGTAATGGAGCAGAGTGACTGAGAACTTCTTAGGGTTATTATCTCCTATGTTAGCTTTGTGACCTCTGTCACGGCTTTAAAACTCAGCGTTATCATGCACAAAATGAATCGAGAGCAGTCCCTCCCTCACAGGCTTCTAAGAAAATTAAATAAAATGTGTGTATGATGTTTTCACAACAGTCCCTGCCACAAAGTAGAGATTTGGTGAATGTTAGCTATTTGAGGGTGGAGTTTTTCTTGCCCTCCACTTCCCAATGAAGAATTAATGGGTCATTTATTTTTCTTGATTATGCGTCCCAAGTTACCGGAGGAGGTTCTCACAAGAGGGGGAAAGTTGTGTTTTCTGCAATGACTAAAGAAGTATTTTGATTCCTTTGCAGGGATCTCGGAAGCTTCTGGAACTCGTCAGATACCACATTATCCCATTTACTCAGGTTGGCCCCACTTTCCTGCCCAACTTTTCCCTGCTTTCCACATATCTGACCTTGTCTTAAATTCCATTATTACAGTGCTAGAAAATATGTGACAATTGTTCTTTATCTGTAGCTCTGAGCATATCCTTAGCAATAAATAATGAGCCTGTTATCAAATAAATCCTCAAAACCACAAATCTCATGACATCAAAGCTCCCATTACTTATTTCATAGACTTCCAGGCTAATTTTTCCTAGTGAAAAATTTACCAAATCAGGGCTCTATGCATTGGTCAAAAAGTCTCTATTGTTCTCTTCTCTTTGCAGCTTCAAGTGGCCACTCTCATTTCAACCCCACACATTAGGAGCATGGCCAACCAGATCATACAGTTCAACACAACCAACAACGTAGGTGAAAATTCTACCATGGATGTCATGACTGTATGCATTTTTGCTCTGCTTCTGATTATTCACCAGGTTATCTTACCTCTACACAGGCTTACAATCTTTGTGATTATTTCGTTCATTTGTTGTTTCCTTCATTTCATTATTTCAATTCATTATGAGTTTGCTGAGCAGCTGCATGTGTGAAACTCTGAACTAGATGTCAAGGATAAATCAATGAAGACGACAAGCTTACATTACAGCAAGGGAAATAGACTTTAAACAACAAATTAGCAGCCAGTTGATTATTTACTTACAATTATAACAAGTTTCAGTGTAATTATAATGAGAGCTTACAATAGGACGAGGCTGCACAAGTCTCGGGGTCTAGAGGTCCTCAGTGAGGGAGCAATGCATTAGCTAAGCTTCAAAGGATGAGTACAGTGAACCTGGGCAGAGATGAGTGCAAAGGTCCTGAGGTGGGAGGGAACATGACTTATTCAAGAAACTCCATGAGGCAGTGTTATTCCAGTACCTCTCTGGGCTAATACCAGCCAAAGTCTGACACCATGCAAATTATGGTTCCTGTTGATTCGCCGTTGATGTTGATGATGATGATGATTCATCTTTTCTGTATCTACTCAATGCCAACTATGTGGCAGACATCATTCTGGTCCTAAATGTAGCCCACTGAGCAAATAGAGAAGTCTGTAGCTGCCTGGAACTTTCATTCTAGTAAATAGGATAATAAACAATAAACAAATTAAATAAGTAAAACGCAGCATCTTTTAGAAAGTAGTAAATGCTAAGGCAAACAAGCAAACAAAGGATTTGAATATGGAGCGAGGGTGGGGCTGGCATTTTAGATATAGTGCCCAAGAAATCCTCATGGAGAAGAAAACATCAGAGCAAAGGCCTGAATGAAGGAAATGAAGGAACAAGCAGCGTGACTATCTGGAGGAAAGAACATTCCAGAGACAGGGAACAAAGAAAGGAGCATATTCCTGAGTGAGAAACTGCAAGGTCGTCATGACTGGAACAGAAGGGGTAAAGGTCAAGGTGGTAGGAGGGTGAAGGAGAAGTGGGGTCAGGTCACTGTTAATTTAGATGAGATGAAAGGCCATGAAAGGATTTTGAGCAGGGCAATGACGTGATCAGATGCACATTCGGGAAAGACTAGTCAGGAGCTGATTGTAATAACCCAGAGAAAGATGGTGACTCAGACCAGGGAGCAGGGGTGTGGGAAGAAGTGGATGCATTCTGAAGGTATTTTGAAGGAAGCCTCAAGAGAATTTGCTGATGGATTAGAAGAAGAAGACTCCTGAGCTTCTGACCCGATCCCCTAGTGAATAGAGTTGCCATTAATACCGCAGGTAGAACAGATTTGGGGGGAAAGCGAAGGTCAGAATTCTTTACTTATCTATTCATTTTCTGCTCCCTCCCCTGCAACATTAGCACTGTTTGGGTTTTTTTTTTTTCCTGTTGTTTTGTTTTGTTTTGTTTTGTTACTGACATAACCCCAGGACCTAAAGCAGAGCTTAATACAAGGTCAATAAATGTATCTGAATGAATGGATCCCCATTTCGCCAACAGAGAGGTAAAACAGTTAAGCCAACTCTATAGAGCTGGAATACTTACACCTCTTCCCAGCCCTGAACCTGCAAAGACCATTTCTGCAGAGACATCTTTGCCTGGTGTCAGTCAGGAATTCACTTCAGATCCATCTTTCCCTGTCAGCCACGCCCTTCTCATAGCAACCTTCCACTCAACAAAAAGTTAAGTGACGTTGAAGGCTCTTTAGAGAGATCGCCACCACTCAGCCCTGCCTGGGGACTGTGGTGCCCTGCAGGACAGAACGGAAGATGTCATTCCTTCTTTCCAGGGACAGATTCTGGTAAATGGTGTGGCAATGGAAGACACTGAGGTCACCGCCAAAAATGGCCGAATCTACACCCTGACTGGAGTTCTCATTCCTCCCTCCATCGTGCCCATCTTGCCCCACAGATGCGATGAAACCAAGAGAGAGATGAAACTGGTAAGAAGACTAGAAAAACAAAGAGGGGCCCCTAAATAGCCCCACAGAGTAGGTAACATTCTTTCCTCTCACAGTTCTGAGGAAGCTGACAAGGAGAGCTTCACCACAGGAGACTCATTCCAGAGGGGTTTCTCCTCCAGGAAGAGGTCCTATCTCATAAAATGTGAATGAAGTCTTCACTGGAGAATTTTCCACAATGACCAATGCCTTCCTGCTATATTGGCTTTTTAGAGCTGCCATAACAAATTACCACAAACTAAGAGGCTTAGAGTAACAGAAATTTATTCTCTCACAGTTCTGGAGGCCAGTGGTCTGAAATCAAGGGATTAGCAGGGCAGTGTTCCCTCTGAAGGCTCTGGAAGGGGGACCCTTCCTTGCCTCTTCTGGCTACTGATGCCTCCCACTGATCCTTGGCATTGCCTCTGTCTCTATATGGCTTTCTTCCTTGTGTGGGTCACTGTGCGTCCCCTTCACTTCTTTTAAGGACACCAGTCATTAGATTCAGAACTGACCCTAATCTAACATGGCCCCATCTTAACTAATTACATTTGCAAAGACTCAATCAGGGGAACATGAATTTGGTGGGGAACACTATTCAATCCACTACCCCTGAAGAAGCAGGATCAATCCCTGTCTCTGTCACTTGGGACCACCTTGCTCCAAGCCCATTACTTTACTCTAAGAAACTTAAAATAGAATTACTTCTCAAGTAGATGTCCCAGACTCGACAATCAACCATTTTTGTTCTTTTTTTCAAATACCAAACTTTCTTTTTTGCCTAAGAGCCTGTGTACCCTCTAATGGCCTTTCCTGTTTCCATAGCAACTTACTTTGTTCAGCTGCTTTTATTCAAGGCACCCCAAATTTCAACACTGCTGTACACATGATCTTTCAGTTCCCATGGAAACCATACCCCAAAAGTTGCAGCAATAATAGGTCTGGGTCTTTCTTTTCAGGACAATTCAATAATACTTCAATGATTGTTCTCAAAATATCCTTGGAATATGGACATTAAACAAGGAATAATGGCCTCATTTCATAGATTTTATTTACTGATTCCTCTTCTTATCATGAAGGCTGGAAATAGCTAGTTGGGCAGCTGGCACAGGATTGTGGCTGGTTCTTCAGATATGCTTTAGGATATTGTAATGGTACTAGTCATCTGTGCTCCTCATATACCATCTGGAGGACTCGACTCAATTCTGAGCACTCCTTTTTAAGAGAGGCAGAAAGTCAGTGACCTTCACAGCCAGAGTTTGGCAGTGATTTATGTTCATTTCATTCTTTGAAAAAAGTTTTGGCAGGTACATCACCCAGCTTGGGCTGGGCTGAAGATCAGAACAGGCCAGATCAGAATAGTCTCATCTCCTATTGCCAAGGTGAAAGATTTAGGGAAATAGGGCTTCTGTCAGAAAAACTCAGTAGGAGTCTAATTATTGACTTCAGAGCTTCCCCACCCCAAGCAACTGTCACTCAATATGTGGCTTTGAGAGGGAACCCAAAGGATTTTGGTTTAATAGGGGAAGGAGCTTCCCAACACCTGCCTTAGGATCGTCTTCTTTTACTATTTTCTCTGGGTTTAAGGCCAAATCTATATGCTCTATATGATTTAGGATGGTTTTGATTAGGTCTATTAAAAAGTACAAATGCACTCTCTGCAAAATATTTAGGGCTAGCACAGACTAGGAGCAGGTGGTACTATCTAGAAGACTCAATTTTCACCAGCTTGTACCCATAGCCATCTTTAGGTATGTATGTTTGGACTTTAGAGGTTTAATTAATAAGTCTCTGGCAAGTTAGGTTCCCTGCAGGAAACAGAAGTTACCCCAATGGTTCAAATGAAGAGACTTTAATGAAAACACTACTACAGAGAGGTGAGCAGGGCTAAGGAGACAAACCAGTGATGCTGGGGCGTCCAAGGAAAGTAATGGCAGGAAACCATTACCACCCAGGACCAAAGAGGGAGGAGGGAAGGGACAGGTGATACCTGAACCCACTGAGGGCTGGAAGAATGGAAGAAGTGACATCTATCAGGAGCTATAGGGATGGTGTCCAAGCAGAGATGGAGGGAATAAATACCTTGATCTTACCCACCAGTACCTTGTTGGCACCTCACATTGGCCAAAAGCAATCAGAAGCTGGCAGGAGAGGCTGAGAGACCGATCTTTGAGGTCTACCTGCTGGAGCATAGAGCTCAATAGAGAAGGTCAGAGAATTGATCTGGAAAGATGTAGAGGCACACACCTCTCTCCTTCCTTCTGAATTCAGAACCAATGAAGCAAGAAGCCCAAGGGGAGTGAAGAGCAGAGAATCAACATTCAGCTCCATTGCTGGGAAGCTAACTGGAGAACAGGGCTATAAGTGTGTATCCAGCACTAGTGCTTTGCCCCTGGCACATGTGGACAGCTGCAGTGTCTCCTTGGGACAGGTGCTTTACATGGCACAGAGTCAACCAGAAGCCTGAGGCTGGTGGACACACAACCTGGCCCTGAAAGTGGGGAGTGGAGGGGGCTGCTATGAGCAGGCTCAGCTCCAGGTCCCAACCCACCTGGAACTGACTTCACTCCTCTCTGGGGGGTGGAAGGAGAGGCCCGGAGTGTTACACTAGTGGAACCCCCTCCGCAGGAAGGACGCATGAGGCCGGATCGGGAGGTCCCTGCTCCCTCTTACAGAAGCACCTATACTGATTTCATTGTCTTCCCTTCCAGGGCACCTGTGTGAGCTGTTCCCTGGTGTATTGGAGCAAATGTCCTGCTAACTCCGAGCGCACAGTGAGTGTGACAGCTTCATGAAACCACACATCACCCAAACAACCCCCAACTCGTGATGTTTCTCATCCTTTCTACCTTTCTTCTTAAAAGATATTAATTCTGGGGTGCCTGGGTGGCTCAGTTGGTTAAGCATCTGACTCTTGGTCTCGGCTCAGTTCATGATCTTGGCTCAGGTCATGACCTCATGGTTCATGAGTTCAAGCCCCGCATCAGGCTCTGCACTAGCAGTGTGGAACCTGCTTGGGATTCTCTCTCCTTCCCTCTCTCTCTGCCTCTCCCCTGATCACTTTCTTTCTCTCTCAAAATAAATAAATAAATAAACTTTAAAAAAATCTATCAATTCCAACTGGGGTAATTTCATATTAGCTCTTAGCCTACTATATGGGAGAGGGTAGATAGAGCTGTGTTTGAACCCTTGCTCATTAACCCTAGGTGTGTTGCTTAACCTTTTTACACTAACTTCCTTCATCTGTAAGTAATAAATAAATAAATAATAATAATAACAATAATAGGATTAGCATAGATAAAAACCCAAGTACAATACCTAAATCAAGTGGCTACTCAGTAAAGATTCCTTCCTTCCTTCCTTTACCCTCCTAAGTTTGTGCAGGGGAAACAAACCCCTACCTTCACCAACTCAAGGTCTCCAGCCGGGCCTGAGAATTAAATTAACATTAGATGGATTAACAAGAGGAACATTCACAGCTTTTACATGTACATGGGAGTGCCCTCAGGAAAATGAAGACCCAAAGAAATAGTAAAACCCAATGTTTATGTAATAGGTTAACTAAAGAGAGAGGCAAGAGTGGAAAAGTCACAGGAACATACAGGGAGGCTCAAGGAAGTTCAGAGCTGTTTTAACAAGATCCGTTTGTGCAGGTTTTTCTCGGCTTCAGCTTCCTGTCTCTGGTGACAAGATGGTCTCTTACGTCCTGGTGCAGAGAGGGCATCTTTCACAGGACAGTTTGATCTCCTGTTTTCAGAAAGAAAAGGGGAGGTCAGAAATCAGAGTGTCCCTTTTCTGTCTGCTGTTTTTCAAGTGCCTGGAGTCAAAATAATCCCTATGCCAAATGGCCTATTTGGGGCTCGTATATGCTGCCACGCCATACTCCTGTTTGCCCTTCCCAAGCATTTTTCTAGATAGAAATATAAATAGTATCAAGAAAACGACATTAGGACCCTTAAGCCCTTTTCAAGTTTGACTGAATTCTGAACACATCCATTGAGAGCTGGCTCCTGGGCCATAAAGACAAATGAGATACAGTTTTATTCTGGTTTTGCTCCTATGTTGAGAAGCTCTAATCTAACAAGGAAAACAGATGCTATATAACAATCCAGAATTCATTGTCGAGTACTCTACTGGGAAAAGCAAAATGCTCCAAGGTGCACTTGATGAGAGAAATTTCTACCTATAATTTTGTCCTAAAAAAGAGCATATCAACCAGAAGTTTCATTCAGCACTAGTATAGATCACTGAGGAAGGAGATGAGCTCTTTGACACAATCCTACTGCGAAGCACTTAATAAGGCAAAACGTTACAATTAAATAGGCATAGCTGTTCAGATATTTATTTTGCTCAGTGTAGTCATCACCACTGAGTCTGGTAGGATGCTGTCACCAGAGACTAGGGAGAGGGGAAGAAAAGAGGAAATCACGGTGACTAGCATCAGCGGTTGCTGTGTGCCAGACGTTGCTCTAAATGCTTTATAGAGCAAACCTATGAGGTGGGTATATTATCATTATATCCATCGTGTAATCTGGGAATGAAGGTAAAGACGTGTAAAATATCTTTTACAAGGTCACACAGTGAATATGTGGCAAAACCGAGACTCTACATTGCCGCAGCCCAAGCAAGGAAGAGAAGGAGAGGAAGGAGGGGGTAATTAGACCATGGATTAGAACCAGAGAAGCCTCAAAACTGCTCTTCCCAGGCCCCTGTGATCCATGCTGGCTTAATTATCCTGAGATCCGACAAGAGAACTGAATATGCCTTCCTCAATGACCTCAGAATTCCTTTATATATCTCAGATTTTAGAATTTTATAGCCCATGAAATTCTCAATGTTACCTTCTTAAGCTTCAACATCAATATTTCTCTCACATAAACTTTGAGCCAGGGACAAAATGCTTATGATAAAACCTAAGATCAGCATCATTGTCCCATTTCACAGATGAGGCAGCTAAGGTCCACAGAGATTACATGACTTGCCTCTGCTATCCTAAAGTTAGTACATGGTAAGACCTATTCTCTGGACATTTTAGAAAAACCGGTTTACCTGTCTGGGCCTCAGTTCTCTCATCTACAAAGAGGGATGAAAATATCCACATGGAGTTAAAGATTGATGTCTTCATATATGCAATGTGTCTGCTCTTAGAAAGTTCTTGATGAATGGCAGCTCTAGATAATTATGATTGGGCACCAAGAGTTAGAGTGGAAAGTTGCATTTAAATCCTCCCCCTACACATACACACCACTTCTAACTGTAGATCCTTCTACAAATTAGAGAGACTCTCTACTGGCTCCAAAATTTCTATGTAGAAGGAGCTTAGGAATGGCTATTAATTGGAAGGGAGGCTATGCCACATCCTGGATGAACAGGAAAGTGTTACCTGGTCTATTGGCAATCTCTGCGATGGCACAAGAGGAGATATAAAGATAAATGTGCCCTAATTTGTGCAAATCCTGGCCTGTATTCTACCAAAAAGGTAACCGAGACCTAAAGAAGGTGACTGAGCCCTGGCTGAGAGCCGTGTGGGCTGGTGTGCTCTGGGGCGCTTTCAAAACACAGACTCAATGCATTTTTCCCATTGGCTTTCTTCTAGACGCTCTTCACACACAGATGTGTCTACACTGGCAGAATAAGGAGCCTGAAGAGTGGCTGCGCCAGATACTGTAACGCCACTGTGCAGGTGAGGCCAGATGCAAGGGGCAGCTCCAGGGCGACACCCTTGGGCCTCACGGTCTACGGGCTCACAGGTTGCCTGTGGGGCCTTGGCAATGTCTTCCTACAAGGGAATGGAAGGGCGGACTCTCTACATGGCGTCTGGGTCACCTCCTTCACTGCATCCATCCCTCTTGTGGTTCCCTATCAGTCTTAACACAGAGACTCCTGTCCAGTCCAGCCTCTCTCTGCCAGGGCTCCAGCCTGTCTCTTACCCTCACGCCCATATCACAATGTGCACACTTGCGCGCCACCCCCCCTCCCCCCCCCACCCTCGGAGAGCTCTTCAGATTTTCTTGGAACTGGCTCATCTTCCAAGTGTTTAACTCCCACCCTCTGTCACCACCCAATCCACAGTGCCCCCCACCCCAGTCTCTCCTGACCTTTGTCCCCACCTGCCACCACTTCATTACAGTACTTTGTCTTCTCAGCCACTACAGACCTTGGAAACTCTTATTTTTTTTTACTTTATTGTCTCTTCCTGGACTCGATAGAACATGGGCTCCATGAGCACAAGCCTTCACGTCTTGTTCCCATGGTGCCGGAGCTGCCTTGGCATGCAGGTGGTGAGCAGGTGGCTGGCTGTGCACCAGCAGTGCCATCATCTGCAAGAGAGAAAGTCAGGCTCACACGGGGGAGCTGATGCTGTTTATTATAATAATGGAAATTAAAATGTACTTCCTTTGAGGAATTGGCACTCTGCTTGCAGTTTCAAAAAGCAACATGCCTTTTGTTTCTCAGATACCGAAGTGCTGCAAAGGCTTCTATGGGCCAGACTGCAACCAGTGTCCAGGAGGCTTCTCGAATCCGTGCTCGGGGAACGGCCAGGTGATGAAAATTTTGTCACGAATGCTGAGGTTGACTTGTCCTAAGTCAAGTCGAAAAATAAGTGTTAAAATCACTAAACCAAGAAGCATTACAGTGCCAGCCACTACTCCCAGGAAGTCCAAGAAACAGATCAGTCGCTAAAAGAACAGAAGGTGTCTGCAGCAGAAGGAATTTGGGGACAGAGGGCAGCAGGGGTGAGGAGTAGGGAGTCTGGCTGTGTTCCAGTGTCTGCTTTCCTGCTGCTGACCACTTGACCTTGGATAACTCAACGAGGTTCCCTCTGACCCCACTTTCCTCTTATGGGAGATAGCAGGGCCCCCTACATTGATTGCCAAGATTCCTTCCAAGACTAAGATTCTGTGATAATTTAGACAAAAAAAAGCACTGCCCAGTGATTGCTTTTTTTTAAGTTTATTTATTTATTTTGAGAGGGAGAGAGAGAGAGAGTGATAGTGGGAGAGGGGCAGAGAGAGAAGAAGAGACAGAATCTCAAGCTGGCTCCAGGTCATCAGCGCAGAGCCCAATGTGGGGCTCAAACTCACGAACCATGAGATCATGACCTGAGCCAAGATCAAGAGTCGGACGCTTAACCGACTGCACCACCCAGATGCCCCTGGGTGATTGCTTTTTTTAACCCACCTCCAAAACCTACTAAAATGTAACGGCCCAAACTTAACTCACCTAGTTTGGAGGCCAGAGCTAAACAAAGGTAAAAAGGAGCTTTCCCACGGTTCCCATGGGAAATTACAGACCTGTGCATTTAAGAAGCCCACATCTGAAATACGCCCCTTTTGATGGGAAGGAAAAACCACCATCATGAGTGGGTTGAGGCGAGGTGAGGAAAAGGAGGCAGAGAGGGTACTGATCAGCTACTGCAGCTGATGTGCAGGATGATGCAGGGTACTGATGGCGGGAGGCACCCATGCCCGACAGGGATGCGTGGTGGGCGCTGCAAAGCCAACCTGGAAAAGGCTGAAATGGGGCAGGTGGAAGATGAAAAGTCTTATGCTGCAGGGGGAGATGCTGCAGTCTCATGCCATAAAGCTGAGCAACAGAGAGGGGGCCAGCCTTCATCCTGAAGGGCGGTGGCTGGTCATACCATCCCTCAAGCAGTGTTTGCAGGTTCCTAGTTCACCACTGTGACACCGTTTCTTCCTGAATGGCTTCCCTTAATGGTCAAGATCCTGACTCAGGACCCCAAGCCTGTCACTGTTATAGCATCCTACCTGATACCAGCATGACTACACTTCCCACAAGGAGTCCCAAAGAGACTGACTCTGCATTCATGGCACAATGGCATCTGGGGCTCCTTCATGGCTGAGCATTGTCCTAACACCCTCGGGGCCTCCTTTGCTCGCAGTGCGCAGACGGCCTCGAGGGCAATGGGACGTGCATTTGCCAGGATGGCTTCCAAGGCTCCCGGTGTCAGTTCTGCTCCGATCCCAATAAATACGGACCCCGGTGTGACAAAAGTAAGTGGCACTTCCAGGGTTTCCTCCTGCCCCTCGGCCAGGGCCCCCGCTGCACTGCCGCAAAGCAATAGCACAGTCACGGCGCTGTGTGCCCCTTTGCTTGGCGCATGCCTTCGTCTGGGCCACCTTTCAAGCACTCTGTCATCAAGCTGTAGCACGTGCTGGATTGCTGGGCCCTACAGCAGAGTTTCTGAGGCAGCAGGCCTGGGTGGTATCGGAGAACCTGCAATTCCAACACGTTCCCTGGGGATGCCAACACTGCTGGCCACAGGACCTTGCTTTGAAAAACAGTCTCTTAAGGTTTCTCCCCAAAACCTGAAGAGACAGTGAGTCCTGTTGCAACACACAGAATCACTCTCTACCTTTCAAGCAATCCTCTTCTATCAGCTCCCCTCTTTGCAAAATGTGTGACCTTGGGCAAGTTACTCCACTCCCCTCTCTAGACCTCAGTTTCCTCATCTATAAAATGGGTCTAATAATTGTAATTACCTCATAAGTTAGTGCAGGTTATGAATGGAAAGCGCTTGCCTTGTTTGGAACGCCTAGCACCTAGAATGCAATACAGATACACCATCTCTTACTATCATCTGTGATTGTTGTCCCTGTTGCCATTATTCATAATTCAGTGACATAAATGCCAAGAAGCTTGGAGAAGAAATAGAAAGCTCCACAACACTCGGCATTAAACAAAAATGCAATTATATAACCTTGAAAGCATGCATCATGCTTTTTAAAATTGCATCATGCATCTATTTAAGTGGAGAGATACACAGATCTACAAAAATAAATATTGATATATGTGTCTACACTAAGATTAGAATTTGAAAGAACAAAATCAGCTGCTGTGGGCTCAAGCCAACCAAAGCTTAATCCCCACTCTGCAAATGACAGGCTGTGTGAACTTGGAAAAAGGCTCTCATTGAGCCTCAACTTCCCTGTCTATAGAATGAAGATCGGTACCCATGTGATGGATTTTTAATGAAGTCAGATCATAATTTGGGGCTTTAGCACAGAGCTTGCACCAGCAAGAAGTCCGTAGATGGACCTGTGCTTATTACTCCCACTAACTCACTCATGTGTTACAAAGCACACAGCCCTTCCTCTCTTACCTTGTCTGATCTTTACAACCACCTTTCACAGGGGCCAGGACACTGGAGCACAGCAGGGGCATGGCTGCTGATCCTAAGTTACTGTTCTTTGTGCCAAATAAGTTTTCTCAGGGGAAAAAATGGTTTTATTCCAAAGCCTGACAACGTTGGCAGTTTTATGAGGCCAATGGGGTAGGATGCTGAGGTCAGAGAAGCTGTGGACGCTTCCTGAACCGATGTCTCTTGTCCCACTTGATGGCTGCCCGTCACCCCATGCAGGAGAGCCCCCCTTCCTTCTGGGCCCCTGTCCCTTGCAAATTAAGCCCTGACTTGCTTTAAAGTTTGTGAAAAGTCTTTTGTTTAAATCCAGCCATGCTTTTCCAGCCTGTTCACTCCGACTCTCTTCCCTATCCTGGAAGCACTCACACGACTTCCTCTCCCATCACCCTCCTGGGGCAGAACCACAGATGCCTTCATTTCTGATCAGACCCAAACCCCCCAACCCTTGCCACTGATGTTTGAGAAACTTCATGTCCTTCTTCTCACTCCCGCACGCATTGGAGCCTGAGTCTGAGGCACACGTCGCAAGTTTTGAACAGCTATCATCAAAAGCAAAGTAAACAGCTGACGTGGAAACTGATAAGGAGACATGCGGAACACGGCTAATACACTGACCTGCTGTGTTTGCACTTGGGCATGAACAGAAATGGAACTTGAAGCCCTAAGTTCAAGTCCCTGTTTGAAAACTTAGCAGCCAGTTAGGCAATTTGCTTCTCCTCCCTGGGCCTCAGTTTCCTCATCTGGAAATGAGGGTGATGAAAGTTCCCTCTTTCTGAGGCTGGTGACTGTTAATGAGATGGTACATGTCAAGGCTGGCCCGGTGCCTAGAACACAGTCAGTGCACAAGTACTGGCTATCAGTTATCCTTGGTTGCTGCACTGGAGAGTGAGGAGCAAATACGTCAGCTGCACGTCAGAGGCCGTGCCGGCGTGAGAAACCCCTTCTCCTGATTCCAGAAAGGTCAGAAATTTCCAAAGTAAGCTCTCCGACCAAGAAGTAAATGAAGATGGAGTTCTTTGGCCTCTTTCACACACACACACACACACACACACACACACACACACACACACACGCGCAAAGCATTTCTGAGACTCCATTCTTCCCCTCCTTGATGGGACAGTCAAGCTCACTGTCTCAAGCACATCGAGAGACACTTGACAAGCTAAGAAATAGCCCCCAGAGCCGCCCCCCGGGCTCAGCCCCACGTTCTGCTCTGACAGGCATGAGACGGGGGTGAGGGGAGGTGGTCTCTCTCCTTCATGACCCATGTGCCCCATTGCTATGCTCGTCCCCCAACCCCTGGATGCCCCTTTTCCTTCTCTCCCAGAATGTCTGTGTATTTACGGAACGTGCGATAACAGGATCGACAGCGACGGGGCCTGCCTGGCCGGCACGTGCCGAGAAGGCTCCACGGGGACGTTCTGCCACAAGCAGACCTCAGCCTGTGGGCCCTATGTGCAGTTCTGTCATATCCACGCCACCTGTGAATACAGCAATGGGACAGCAAGGTAGGCCTGTGGGTGCCACCCTTAACAGCCCACAGCCACCAGCTACCTGTAGACAGACCCAACCCGTAACTACACCCTTTGCAGACAAAGCCCCATTCCCTCTGGCTGCTAGTGTGGCTTTTGTGGAGAAAACCTCAGATTGAGCTGGGTTCAAATTACAGCACCCCCTGTTTTGAGACTTACCAGCTGTGTGACCTTGGGCAAGTTACTTAACCTCTCTGAGCTTCACTTTCTTCATCAGTACAGTAAGGATGATGTTGCCTACATAGCAGGGCAATTGTGGAGATTATAAAAACTGAATGTAAAAGTACCCAGCACCGGGGCTAGCACATCATAGGTGTTCAGTCATGGAAACTATGGCTATTATCATCACTTAGGCAAAGAAATGAAAGTTGATCCACCACTTTCCAACCCTTTAAAAATGCCTTTACTAGGGCTCCTGGGTGGCACAGTCAGTTAGGTATCCAACTCTTGAGCTCAGTTCATGTCATGATCTCACAGTTTGTGAGTTCGAGCTCTGCATCAGGCTCTGCTCCAATTGAGTGGAACCTGCTTGGGATTCTGTCTCTCCTTCTCTCTGCCCCTCCCCAACTTGTGTGCTCTCTCTCCCTCTCTTTCTCTTTCTCTTTCTCAATAAATAAGTAAAGTTTAAAAGTTAAAATTTTTTAAAAATGCCTCTACTTCCTAAAGCCATTAATAATGATTCCCCTGTTTAAGGCATCTTATAGGAAATCGGGTCTTGGTCATTAGATCACACAGTGGGCTTGGAGATGAGGGAGGGGCAGCGTCAGAGGAAACTTTCTTCTCTAGGAATATCTGCTTCAAAGGCAGTAACCACCCAGGAAATGTCCTGGGAAATGCAGAGAATGTCTAGTATTCTTATTTTTAAAGCATTTTTCTTTATTTGTAATTGCATAGTTCCTCTCTTACCTGCTTATTAGCTGGCTCCCCCACGAATGTAGGTAGCGTGGGCCCAGAGACGTCTCTTCCCCTCTACGGTGGTACGATAGAAAGGCATCAGCTTTGAGAGTTAGGATCTACCTCCATACATAAGTCAAAAATCACAAGTTACCAAAACTGTCCTTAAAACCTCTGAAATCACCCACAAAGGGCTATCAACATGGGTCTGCATATACTACATAAACGTAGGTTAAATCAAACAGTGTTGGAACGGATCGATCTGTTTTTTTCATTTGCGCACCAGACTAAGTATTTTGTTCCTCTGGGAGACTCGATACATGAAAAATAATTCTATTTAAATTTTTGTGAAGCCTGTATGATTGAATTTACAACAGTGATGTGGGATAGGACGCAGCCACAGGTGACCCAGCACCTCTCAGAAGGGTCTCAATAAACATTAGTGGAACAAAAGAATGAATGAACGGCTCATTTGAGAAAGGATCACGGGGGAACATGTTGGAAGGTGTGTCTGAAAGAAAGGGTGATGGGTCAGTAAACCACGTCCGCTCATGGAATCAGGCACCTGAGAGTGTCTTGCTCCAACAACAACAACAAAAAAAAACAACAGGGAAATCTGAGGGACCAGAGAAGGGAGAGAGGAGAGGTCTCACCTGACCGTCATTTTCAAGTATGCTGAAAACCATATGTAAAGAGCCGGTAGCTGTTCTCTGCAGAACCACAGATGCTAAGCTAGAGGCGGATTCCAGCCCCATCGAAGCGCTAAAGCTGCCGGACGCCGGGGCTAAGGGGACACAAGCTCATACAGGCGCCCTGCTACACGCTCCTCGTGCTGATTTGACCTTCACAGCCCTAGAGCGAGATTTTAGACTCATGCTCCTGAGGAGGAAACAAAGTCTCCCAGAGGTTAAGGGACTCGTCCTGGGGCCCACGACTGCTGAGAGGTGGCACTGCAGCCCTCCCCCCCACCCAAGTGCCCGTGATCACCTGGCTACACTGGCTCCCCCCATGAGGGCAGACTGCCAAGCGCCCGGCCGGGGACCGGTTCACCCCTGGCTGGCCGGCCCACCCCTGGGCAGTGGATGCTTCTACGTCCGGGGCTGATTTTGTGCGCTCACTCTTCTTTGCAGCTGTGTTTGCAAAGCAGGCTACGAAGGGGACGGAAGCCTCTGTTCGGAGATGGACCCTTGCACAAGATTAACCCCAGGAGGCTGCAGCCCCAATGTGAGTGTTGGTCTTGATTTCCAAGCGGCCTGGTGTTTTAGGAAATCCTGATGGAAGGCCTTACCGAAAAAAACGGTGTCTGATGGCTTTTCGTTTTAGCCTATTTGCTGGATCCCTGAAGCTTTAAAGGCGGTGCCGATGCCTTCTGTGAGCCTCTACTTCCCAAAGCCATGTGTGCAGGGGATGTCTCAGGACCACAGAAGCACGGGTCTTTGGGCTCTTAAAAACACAGCCTGAGAATCAGATATTGGAGATTATTAGTAATAAACTACTGATTCAACTATTATAGCTTACAAGTGACTTGAATGTACCTGATCTCGTTTGCTCTTCCCCCACCCCCAGCCGAACGGAACAGATGATCTTATCCCCATTGTACTGATGAAGAAACTGAGGCTTGGGGACATTAAGTGACTTGCCCTAAATTCTGTTATTGGGTATAGCCCAGGGGTATAGCCCAAGCTCACAGCTGCTTTCAGAATACCTTTTGATTATCACCACCAGGCTGAGTGACCGCCATTCCTTACTCACAGGAATGGCCCACCCACCGTGTGTTCATTGCTCACCCACAGCCACAGTGGCTTGAGGTGGTTGAGACCGCGTCTCTGCCAGTGACTTATCCTGGCTCTGAGGCTGAAATCGGAAGTTAATGCCTTGGCCCACCCCCACCAGATGCCCCTTGGGCTAGTCCCGCCCACTCAACAACACTTTCTCCTCTCACACTGTCCTTGGGCCTCCTAAGGTGGTCGTCCTGACAGGTCTGGAGTTGGTACTGTGGTTAGGAGCTTGGGCTTCAGCATTATAGAGACCTGGGTTCGTGAAGTTTCGTAGCTGTGTGATCTTAGGCAAGCCGCTTAACTCCTCTAAGCCTGCTTTCCTTACCTGTAACACAGAGACTGTAACAGTACCTTCCTCAAGATGATGGCTTATACCAGCAAAACGCTAAGAACAGTCCCTGGCTCAATAAATAACAGCGATGTTCAAGGTGATGGTCATTGGCTGGCCAACCACAAGCAACTCTGTTCCTTAAATCATCTCACCTTTTCTGTGGGTCTCAGTGCAAATGTGCATATAGGGTGCAGTGCATATAGAAATAATCATTTCTAGTGTACTCCATGCAAACATGTGTTTCTAGAATGTACCTCCTTTTCTCTGCTTTTGGAATCATGTGGCTCTGAGGTTTCAGAGATTTTGCTTCTTTTCCTCCTGCAGGCAATATGCATCAAAACTGGCACAGGTACCCACGCATGCGTGTGCCAGGAGGGATGGACGGGGGATGGCAGAGACTGCTCAGAGATTAACAACTGCCTGCTGCCCGGCACTGGCGGCTGCCACATCAATGCCACCTGTTTGTATGTGGGTCCCGGGCAGGTAGGTCACACGCGCTAGAGAGCAAAGGAGAGCAGGATTCCTGCAGTGACGTTTTCCTGCCAGACACAGAAGTACTTTGGCTGGAACTTACTGCAGCTTTCTAATCATTTGTAGTAGCGAAAATGGGTTCATTGTCACAGCAAACCTGTGACGTAGGTACTATTTTTTTTTCCACCTTTTGACACTCTTCACCCATTTGACCCATCCCTACCCCAGCCTCTGGCAAACCACCAATCTGTTCTCTTTATCTATGGGCTTGCTTTTGGTTTTAGGTTTTTGTTTTTGCTTTTTTTTAATTCCCTATATAAGTGAGATCATATGGTATTTATCTTTCTCTGTCTGACTTACTTCACTTAGCATAATGCCCTTGAGGTCCATCTATGTTGTTGTAAATGGCAAGATCTCCTTCTTTTTTATGGCTGAGTAATATTTCACAGTGTGTGTGTGTGTGTGTGTGTGTGTGTGCACACATCTTCTTTTTCCATTTATCTATCAATGGACACTTGAGTTGCTTCCAGGTCTCGGTTTATATTATAAATAATGCTACAATGAACATGACACTGCAGACATCTTTTCAAATTTGGATAAATATTCAGAAATGAAAATACTTGAAGGTACAGTAGTTCTAGTCTTCATTTTTTTGAGGAACCACAATACTGTTTTCCATAGCGGTGGCACCAATTTACATTTCCACCAATAGCACCTGAGTTCCCTTTCTCCCACATCCTCGCCAACACTTGTTATCTCTTGTCTTTTTGGTAATAGGCCTTCTAACAGGTGTGAGGTGACATCACACTGTGCTCTTGATTTGCCTTTCCCTGATGACTAGTGACATTGGGCATCCTTTTGTGTACCTGTTGGCTGCTGAGTATCTTCTCTGGAAAAATATGTATCCAGATCTTCTGGCCATTTTTAAATAGAATTGTTTATTGTTATGTTATTGCACTGTATGAGTTCTTTGAATATTTGGAACATTCACCACTTATTAGATATGAGATTTGCAAATATCTTTTCCCATTTGGTAGATTGCCTTTTCGTTTTGTTGATGGGCTCCTTTGCTGTGCAGAAGCTTTTTAGTTTGATGTAGTCCCACTTGCTTATTTTTGCTTTTGTTGCCACATAGGTACCAGCATTATTCCATCTTACCAAAAAGGAGATTGAGGCACAGAGATGCTAAGTGATTTGTTCCCATGGCATAGAAAATAAATCATGGTGCAAGACTGACACCCAGTCTGACTCCAGAGCCCCGCTCTTTGTCACCACCTGACCATACTTTGCATTTCTGTAGAACTCGACAGTCCGTTGATCACTCTCACCTAACCTCGGGTAAGGGAGACTGAGGCAGAGAATGCTACTGCATAGGAGCAAGTCAGCTCTGAGGAGGTGAGGATGACTGTCCTGTGACTAGAGCCATGGAAAAGTCCCATTCCTCAGAAGAGCTCACTACTGTCTTATGTCTCACCGAGCATTTGGCAAGCAGTTGCATTCATTTTAACTCACTTGAATTGCCAGATTGCACTTCGGAAAGAAAGAAAAAATGTCTTGGTATCTGTATCCGTTTGCTAAGGCTGCCGTCACAAAGTGTCTCTAGCTGGGTGGCACAGAACAACAAAATGGACTCTCACGGTTCTGGAGACCAGAGGTCCAAGATCAAGGTATGAGCAGGCAGGTTCAGTTCCTTCCAAGGGCTATGAAGAAGAATCTATTCCGTGCCTCTCTTCTGGCTCCGGGTAGCTTGCTGGCCGTCTTTGCATTCCTCACCTTATATATGCATCGTCCTGACCTCTGTCTTCATCTTCACATGCATTCTCCCTGGTGCCTGTCTGTGTCCAAATCCCCTCTTTTTATGAGGACACCAGTCTTATTGGATTAGGGACCTACCCACATCCAGTGTGACCTCATCTTAACTAACTATATAATAACATTCCTATTTCCAAGTAAGGTTACATTCTGGGGTACTGGGGTCAAGATTTCAACATATAAATTGGGGGTGGTGAGGAATACAGAGTTCAACCCATGTTAGTATCTGTCCTCTCTCTACTTTTTCTTTCTGTGGACAAATTTTAATTTTTTTAATGTTTTATTTATTTCTGAGAGAGAGAGAGAAATAGACAGTGTGAGCAGGAGAGGGTCAGAGAAAGAGGGAGATACCGAATCTGAAACAGGCTCCAGGCTCTGAGATAGCTGTCAGCACAGAGCCCAAGGCAGGGCTCGAACACACGAACCATGAGATCATGACCTGAGCCGAAGTTGGACACTTAACCGACTGAGCCACTCAGGCACCCCTCTGTGGACAAATTTTAAAGGCATCCTCATGAGGGAAATGGAGGAAGACAAAGGTCTTTTTATAATGCCATGTAAGAAATAAAATAGACCATATTTAGGATGGTCCATAGTAGTTACTAGTTGGCTTGAAAACTTTTAGATATTCCAAGTAGGCACAAATCCTAATTACCATGAATATTTATTTAAAAAGACAAACCATGGGGCACCTGGGTGGCTCAGTTAGTTAAGCATCCAACTCTTGATTTCAGCGCAGGTCGTGATCTCATAGTTTGTGAGTTTGAGCTTTGCATCGGGCTCTCTGCTGTCAGCACAGAGCCTGCTTCAGATCCTCTGTACCCTCCTCTTTCTTCCCCTTCCTCATTGGTTCTCTCTCTCTCTCAAAATAAGTAAATAAACTTTAAAATAAATAAACAAACAAATAAATAAATAGACAAACCATGTTTGGCTTAGTGTGTCAGGGTAGAAGTGCAGGGAGGTGCTACCCCAGTACTAAGTAGAGGAGATTAAACACCCACATTTACAAAGTCTTGCCATACCACGTAAAGATGTATTTAGGTGCTTTTGTGCACATATACTTGCATCTAAGATACACATACTTACCTTATAATGCACACATAGCAAATAATAGTTATATTGTTAAAGATAAAAATTTGTAAGTAGAAATTGTATTCATTTCTTCCCACAACTTGATGGGTTGTCTTATATCATGTATGACCCTTCTGGGATGCTGAATCTAAAAAGGAAGTAGCAAGGAACAATCAGACTGGGTAATGTAACATAGAATGTGCAGACCAAAAGCTCTGGAATCTGAAGTATAACAAATGGAAGACATTCATTCTGTTTTCTCAGAGGGCCAAACAGCTACGATTTCGGGGGTTCATTTTTCAGGCCATGTGATGGCAAGGCATGAAAGGCCGTTGTTTTCAATTATCCCCTTTGTTCTTGGAATTATAGAATGAGTGTGAATGCAAGGAAGGATTTCGAGGCAATGGGATTGACTGCGAAGCTGTGCCTTCGTGCTTGGAACAAACAGGGAAATGTCATCCACTGGTGAGTTATTTCATTTTCTTTAGCCTTACTTTAAAAAGAAAAGAAAGTTACTTGAGAAAGAAAGGCTAGATTGTTTCTTATCTGGACCTACTAGTGAACAAAATCTTTTCTCCCCCTGAAGAGAGTCCCCAAGCAAAATGTGAGTGGTTCTTACAAATTTCGCTCCAATCCAAGTCTTCAAAGAACTGACATATAACACAGGGTTCCCAGTGAAATCGCAATTTCAAACAACTAACAATCCTGCAGCACAAGTATGTTCCAAAGATTATGTAGGACAAATTTATACTAAAAAATATTCATACCCTCTCTAAAGTTTATCTTTAACTTGGTATTTTTTATCTGCTAAATCTGGCAATTCTGAATCAAGATAACTGGACTCCCAGGTTGAATGTCATAACAGAGTTTACCACAAATCATTGGTGACAATACCCATTCAAGGGTAGATTGTGCCTCGTGTCTAAATTATGGAAGGGCAGGCTTTCAAAAGAGACACCCGACATCAGAACCAATGAAGACAGCACCTTAGTCACAGTGCTTTTGAATGCCAGGAACAGAATCCACACAAATCAACTTAAGCAAAAAAAGAAATTGCAGGGAGTACCCTAGGGTAGGTCCATGGCAGGAAATATAAGCAGACTTCCCAAAGACCCAGAATCAAAACCTGAAGACACCAAGATCAAAGCAGCCTCTTCCTCTAATCCTCAGAGACTATGTGATCTCTCATGTTGCTTTTCTCTATACATCTGCACTCTCTCTCTCCCAACTTGTAATGCTTCTCTTTGCATCCTGGGGTACACAGCTCCCTTTTCTTAGATCAATGTCACCCTCACCACCATAGAAGAAAGGATCTGACCAGCCCAGCGGGGTCCAGGTGTCCACATATGAGCCAGTCACTGATGGCCAGGGAGGGTGATGACATATCAGGAACATGGTTACCAGGGTAGGGGCGGGGTAGTTTTTATAGAATAAAAATAGGGAAGATACCCCACAGTATCTATTTTCCTAAAAGTGAGCCCTTCATAAATCAGAAGGAGATCCAACATTCTTGCTTCATTTAAGCCCAACCAAGCCCTGACATTCCAAACATGGGAAGTTACTGCTACTTTCACTTCACTCCACAGCACTGAAGCAGCAATATAGAGTTGGCAGATAAAATCGGTACAGGACAGCCAGTGAAGTGTGGATTTCAGATCTCCAGGGAATCCTTCTTCGGCACCAGCACGCCCCAAACATTACATGGGACCTACTTACACTAAAACGTATTTGTTGATCTGAAGTTCAAATTCCCTGGGTATCCCGTGCTCTCATAGGCCCCATCTGAGAGGGATGAAAAGACAGACTGTAATTGTGATTAAGGTTTATTGCCTCTGTGCACATTTTCATATGATAATCATTGTTGCCATTTTCATGGTGTCTAATAGTTTTAAAATGCTTTCCCCTCCGTGGGTGCATGGGACCTTCATAGCCCCAGCAGTGAGGCACCAAACGTGTATGTAGACAGGAGCCTTTCACCACTCCAGGCCAGGGGGTCTGCGGGTCACTCCCATCATCCTCCAAACCCAACGCGGCAGGTCCTCACCTTAGATGGAACCGGAGGGCTCATGGATGTAACTGGAGGCAAATCTTTTGTGAGGAAAGCGAATTCTTTCTTTTCTCTTTGTTTTATCAGGCAACCTGTCAGTTTACTTCTTCTGGCCTCTGGAGTTGTGTTTGCCAAGAGGGCTATGAAGGAGACGGCCTTCTGTGCTATGGAAATGCAGCCGTGGTAAGTGAGCTAAGAGAACTCTTGTGCAGAATAATAAAGACAAAACTCTTTTAGAAACCACACAGAACTTTTTACCAGGGTGCCTTTAAAGTGCTCTACCAATCATCTGCTCCAGGCAATTACCTAGGAAGCAAGCTGCTTTGCACAGAGGCCGTGTTCCTTGGGCCACAAATCTACAGGCTGCTGACGGCTCACTTTCATTGGGTTCCTCCTATGTACCAAGTAGGGGGACTTCCTTTCCGCGCTGATCTACCTCTTTCCGTTCACAAACTTCCCTCATGAAGGGCTAACTGGCCCCTGATGTACTCTTTAGGTGAGAATCTAAGCAAACTTGCCCCCCCAACCCCCCCCCCGGGCCCTCAGAGGGATCCAGACTGAGGCTGTCCAGGCAAAGAGCTCATGCACTTAGCCTCTAGGACAGAGTACTCCGGGAGAGGACTGCGCACATCACACCGAACTGTCGTTGCTCAGATGTGGTCCAACTCCCCAACCTCAGGAATATAAACTCTGGAGGGTAGATCTTTGTCTTGTTTCCTACTTCGCTCCCAGTGTTTACAAAGAGTTGTTGAATGAGAAATAAATTGACAAGGGTCCTCAGTTAGTTTTGTTCAACTCGCTGCACTTTGCTTCCTGCTCCTCCCGTCTGCGGAAGCCACTTGCCCAGCAATCCCCAGGGCTGCACCTTTCCCAAACCAAGCCTCGCCCCAGCCCGTGTTCCCCTTAGCCAACCGCCCATCCTGCCCTTGGCCGCTCTGCCTCTTCAAGGTCCTGCCCACCCTTCACTTTACACTGTTCCTTCTACTCACCCTGTCAGGCCGGGAGCTCCTGATACCCAGATCATGCAGTGTAGACCCAACATCTTCTCACTGCCCCTGAGCCACGTGTCCTAAAACCTAAGCCCCCAAACTCTGCTTTCACAATGCCCCTCTCCTCAGCAGAAAGCAAGATGAGGCCCAAATCCTTAGCCTGGCGCTCCGGCCGTCTCTACACAGGCTCCACTCACGTAGCCCAGCCATCGGGTTACCGACTCCGCTCCTCTCTCCCACAGACCCAGCCTCCCCTCCCATCTTTCTGCCATCAGCTCACATCCCACCTGCACCCCACTTTCCCTTGGAACTGCCCCCTCAGGGGATTACTCATGCGTCTCAGCTCCTGACCTTGTCAGTTTACTGATTCACTATCTGATAGGTATTTACTAACTCATTTACTAACCTCAACTACTTTCCAAAAGGAATTGGGACAACTCTAAGATTTATATCGCTCCTGTGCACATTTGCGTATGATAACTGCTGTTGCCATTTTCATGGCGTTTAATAGTTTTAAAATGCTTTCCCCTATATGAGTGCATGTGACATTCATAACCCCAGCAGCGCGGCATCATCATATTCATTTTTCAGACAAGACACTCGAGTTCTCAGAGAGGTTAAGTGACTTGCCCAAGATCACACAGCTAGTAAAGGGCAGACTCAGGAAATGAACCCAGTCTTTTTCAACTCAAGAGCCAGATCTACCACACCTGCACACATCACTGACTTAATGGCGCTGTCTTTCAACTTCCCCCAAACAAGTGTAAGTTGTGGGAAAGCAGAAGTTATCTTTTCCTTTTCATATCTTCTACCCTTCCTTCACTCCAACCTGGTGCCCATTGTAGTGGTTCAATATGTATGTTCATAATACATTCCACGGTAGAGAAATGAAAAGTAGAAGTGGCTAAGACTTACCAAGCATCTATTCTAAGCACTTTAAAACATTAAGTCCTCCAAATTTCACATCAACCTATCAGTTGGAGCTTTTATTATCCCCATCTTACAGACAAGAAAATTGAGGCCCAGAGAGATTAAGTAACTCGCCTAAGGAATTAGGAAATGTCCAAACAGAGTGAAAACTGGGGTGGTTGGGGCCTGCCTCCCAAACCACTACTCAAAGTTGGCTCTGAAAGGGAGCTGCCATTGAGCTCTGTGACTGTCCATAAGGTTGGGTGCCATGTTCTTAACAACTAAACTCTGATTTGGAAGAACGTCAGGTGGTTGTTCCATCTGAAGTTTCTGGAATTACTTCTTTACAGAGGATAATGGAGCCACTATGCATGAAAGAAATGTGCCATTTTGGCAATGTGGAAATTCAACCAGCTGGGGCCCCCATTCCTGCTGGCAACAAAAATGAGCCCAGCCATAGGGAGGTTAAGTGCGTGCTACTCAGACATGCACTGTGATTATGCTTCTCATTCATTGTTCCTTCTCTCGTGTTCTCTCTCATCTCTCCCTCCCTCCCCTGCACGACATGAATAAGGAATTGTCATTTCTCTCTGCGGCAGCTATATTTAACCAGTGGATAAATGTGAGTACCTTTGTTGGAATGTAAGAAATGTATATAATTTTAGAAATTTGGAATGCATATAACAGAAAACTGAAAGAAGGGAAGCTGGTAAGAAGGAGGGAAGGCAATTGTCTAGAGCAGTGGCTCTCTGCCTTGACTGCACTTTAGAATCCCATGGAATAAGATGTTTCAGTAGCCATGCTGAGGCTCCCACTTGCACACATTCTGATTTGATTGGTCAGAGGTTTACCCTGGGCATCGATGCATTGTAAAAGCTTCCCGGCTGATTCTAACATGCAACCAGGGCTAAGAACTTCCGGTCTAGGTTAAGCTGGAGGGGTCAAGTTTTCAACCAATTCAGATATATACATATAGCTTCAGGCATCAAGAGGTCTCTTTGGAATGGCAACATATTGTTATTGCAATTCACGGAGTTAGATTTGGTATGCATAGTTGCAATCTGGGGCAATCCACGTGCGCTTAGTTCTCAGCCCAACATGCCTAGAGGTGCTGCTTCTTCTCTCCTGGGAAGTTCTATAATGAAGAATCCAATCCCCACTGTACCAGTTGTCTGAATCTTTGTCATCTTTGCATGAGTGGGCCAAGGTCCCATCATGACCAATGGTTTATCCCCTTTGAGTAGACACGTGTCAAGATAGGTAATAGCTGGTCAGCACCACTCCTGGACAGCTCCTTACGGGGTGGGGCCTCTCTGCCCCACCACATGGAAGAGCAGGGACTGAGAGTCCCATTGTACATGCTGATTTCCATATAGACTAGCCCCACATGCATAAGCTTGCCCGGTGGCGCTGTGAGCCCAGCTCATCCCAATACATAAGAGCACATCATCCTCAACTCCACTTTCAATGCTTGAAATCAGCCATGGTGGGAGGATATACACCACAGAAATCAGGGAACACTACAAATGAAGGCTTTTTGTTTTTCCTGGGAGCAGCTGTTAAACCTAAACACACCTCTTCTACCCAGAACTGGCTCTAAGGAAGAACGAAAAGTAGGTTAAGTTTGATTTCAGGCCTCCAGTGTGTCTCCCATGCTGAAACGCTTTCTATAACCTTCCCAGCATCCTTATTCCAAGGGCACCCAAGGGTTCCCACGGTTCTCTGTACATACATGTGCACACACCCCCCACACACACGATCATCAAGATGATGCTCTGATTCTTTGTTTAGACTAAAGGGTAAATGACTGATCATGGCTCAAAGTCTGACTGGAGGATCAGGAAAATGTGCCTTTTGACAAAGCTCACACATTTAAATAAGAAGAATGCATCTCATAAGAGAATAGGGGGCACCAGACAGAAGGTGGGATGGATTTGGGAAAGGGGTCCGTAGGACATTTCCAGTATCCCTGACACATGGGAATTGTCATCTCTGCCAAGCATTCAGCCCTGTTTGTCCTCGAATGTGAATCAAGCCTATTGTCCTTCCCTCCTGTGATTCAGAATGCTTCTCTACAAGCCATGCTGTCAGCCACCTCAAACCTCACGGTTCTCGTGCCCTCCCCACAAGCTATTGAGAACATGGACCAAGATGAAAAAGACTTTTGGTTGTCCAAGAGCAATATTCCAGCCCTAATAAAGTAGGTATCATGTATTCAATTCTTCACAATATCTTATTAGCATCAGTGTGAACAAAGTTCAATGGAGGAAAGTCACATGGTCCTTGAGATCTGTGGAACGCAACATGGTCTAGAACTCTCTTACCCTAGGATGATAATAGTTAACATTATTGACAACAAGTCTGTGCTAACTGCTTTAGGTATAACTCAGTTCATCCTCCTAGCAACCCTATGAGAGAAGCATTAAAATTAGACCTATTTTATTTTATATTTTTAATAGTTTATTGTCAAGTTGGTTTCCATATAACACCCAGGGCTCATCCCCACAAGTGCCCTCCTCCATGCCCATCACTCCCCTTCCCCTCCCCCCCACACCCATCAGTCAGTTTGTTCTCAGCATTCAAGAGTCTCTCATGGTTTGCCTCCCTCCCTCTCCCCCACTATTTTCTCCCCATCTTCTCCCCCACGGTCCTCCGTTAAGTTCCTCCTAATCCTCCTATACATGCAAACATATGGTAGCTGTCCTCTGCCTGACTTATTTTGCTCAGCATAACACCCTCAAGGTCCATCCATGTTGCTACACATGGCCAGATTTCATTCTTTCTCATTGCCATGTAGTATTCCATTGTATAGATAAACCACATCTTGATCCATTCATCAAAAAATTAGACCTATTTTATACATGTATAAACTGAGGCAAGGGTGATTAAGTAACTAACCCAAGGTTTCATGGCTGATAAATGCAGGGGAAGAGTTTGAACCTGACAGTCTGGTTCCAGAACCTATTTTCTTAATGACTCAATGATACTGCCTCATGCACTGATATTTCATTGTAGCCATTACGGACTGTTGTTTTAGATACCACATGCTACTAGGCACATATGGAGTGGCAGATCTGCAGGCTCTGTCACCTTCTGACATGCTGGCAACGTCTTTGCAGGGCAACTTCCTTCACCTGGCGAAGGCAGATGGGGTAAGAGACTAAACTTGTCGGTTTAGTGGAGATGTGTCATTTCTGATCATGCTGTACTCTTAACAATTTCTGTGTTATGGAAATTTCCAAACATGAGCAAAAATAGACCAAGAATAGAACTTCCATGTAGGCATCACCCAGCTTCAACAACTGTCGGCATCTATTGATACACACACACACACACACACACACACACATGCTGTAGTAGTGATCCTATAAAATGTGGCCCTCCACCCACTGGTTGGCCACACAGCTTTTCCCAACAGACCACAAACTGATCCAGAAAGGCAAACATTTCCATTGTCCTGGGTAAATGTTAGTACAATTTCACAACTTTGTTTATTTGTATATGGTTAACTAAAAGCTGGTTATGGTAACCTACTAATGAGTCATTATAGATTACTAAAATTTTATATTGGGTTGGGGTGGGTCAACAAATACTTACTGAGCACCTGCTATGTGGAGTGAAGGCAGTGCCAAAGCTTTAGAGCTCACCTTCTGGCACTTACTGCAGTGTGTCAGGACTTGGATTCCATCTTCCATTAGGAAGTTTGGACGCCCTGCTGCATAGGGCAGTAGCTTAAAGCTCTTTCTGTGAATGGCACAAGATGAAAATGAGGATTCTACTAGAAAGTGGGAACTGCCACATCAGTGGACCATGGGCCACAGTCAAAATTGGTTTAGAATTACTGCTCTAAAACATTTTTAGCTTTCCACTCATCAACATGAGCACTGTGAAAAGGGTCTATGCCTAGAATTACCAGAATGTATGTACTTCATCAGATCATTCTTTTGAGAAAGCAGAAAAAGAGTTGCATACAGTCCATGGATTCTTTACATTTTATTATAATTCCTGTGCATTACATACATATATCAGACAATGTAGTTATTTTCCATCAGTGTTTATTTTTTTTTACATTTATTTTTGAGACAGACAGAGACAGAGTGTGAGCAGGAAGGGGAAGAGAGAGAGAGCGAGACACAGAATCTGAAGCAGGCTCCAGGCACCGAGCTGTCAGCACAGAGCCTGATGTGGGGCTTGAACCCATGAATTGTGAGCTCATGACCCAAGCCCAAGTCAGACGCTTAACCACCTGAGCCACCGTGGCGTCCCTTACATCAATGTTTTAGTTGATTCTCTTAGCAATCATTTACTGAACATCCATCCTAGGCAGGCTTATCACAGGTTCTATAAATTCACAGACAAATCATTTGGGACCATTAACCTGGAGGAACTAACCACCAAAGACACATTTTTAATGAGTTCCTATGTCTGATATAAATGTCTCCCTTTAACCAAAAAGGATGCGCAAGGTGGCCAGGAATGTTTTCTTCAGGGACACTGGTGATATAACTTGGGAGCTGCTCAGAGAGAGACAAGTCCCCTTCTGCACCTAGGGTCCCAGAAGAGGTTTTAAATAAAGGGTAATGGTGGAGAGAAGAAGAAAGAAAAGTAGAGAATGGAGCCCAGTCATGTCACAGTTGGTTGGTGACTGGGTGAGTGGGTATGTTGGGTAATTAATATTCTAGAGAAGTAGCTGGGTGCTGATCAGAAAAGTTGGTTACTATCTGTATTAGTTTGCTAGGGCTCCTATAACCACGGGCCACAAAGTGAGTAGCTCAAACAACAGAGAATTTTGTTTCATGATTCTGGAGGCCAGAAGTCCAAGATCGAGGTGTGAGCAAGATTTGTTCCCAAGGGCTGTGGAAGAAGCTGTTCCAGGCTGTCTCCTAGTCTTGAACATGGCCTTCTTCACACTCACACAGTGTTCTCCCTGCACAGCTTTCTATGTCCAAATTTCCTCTTCTTACAAGGACACCAGCCATCTTGAAGTAAGACTTACCGTAATGATCTCATTTTAATGTGATTGCCCCTATAAAGACCCTGTTTCCAAATAAGGTCCCATTCTGAGGTACGAGGGGTTAGGACTCCAACATATGAATTTGAGGACACAATTCAACCCACAACACTGTCTACAGTGCTTTTCAAACTGCAGGATCATTTTGGTGAGTCTCAACCAGCACTCTTTGAATGAAATAAAGAAGAAAAGAATTGGTATTCTGGGGCCTCCCAAACAGTAGAGGAAAGTATCACTTCATTTTGATTGTGTGTGTGTGTGTGTGTGTGTGTGTGTGTGTGTGTGTGTGTGATGTCTAATGTGTCATATTTTAAGGACATTTCTGGTTTGGGGTCATAATCCAAAGTGTAAGCGTCGCTACTGCTCAAGAAGTATAAAGCCCAGGAATACTTTCAATCCCTGGATGTATGACTCTGTGGTGACTCACCTTCCCACTGGGCTTGCATTTACAGAATATCACAATCGAAGGAGCATCTGTCATTGACGGTGACAACGCAGCCACAAATGGTGTGATACACATCATCAACAAGGTACAAACTTGCAAGGTCCCACATGCCCAGCAGCTCTTCTTATGCCATTCATTTCTCCTCCTGTATAGTATCTCTTGCAGGGGAGGGGGCCTACCTTTAAAATAAAAGTAACCTGGGTCATGCTCCATGACATTAATGTTGAAACTGTTCAGAGGCTCTGTTCCTTCGGTCAGACTCAGCCTGTTTATTCAGGCTGTCTTCTGCCACAGCCCTACATCAAGGGGAGCCACCCAGACTATATTTCTTACCTATGGGATTATCTTACTCAAGAACTGGAAGAGATGCAAGGGGGTTATGTATATTTTTCCTCTGCATTATTGCACCCTAAAAAGATGGGGGTAAGGAAGGCCTAGAAAAAAATGGAAAAGGGTAGAACAGATATTTTGAAAATTTCATTTTCTTCTAAGACACAATTCAACAGTACTCAAAGGTATGCCATGGAAAAAAAAAAAACCATAGTGGGAAATGGGATTTGAAGCTATCCTATAATTTGCAGTTACTATATTAGGATTTTCATTAAAAATTAAGGTGGGAAATTAGGGCACACTGGGGACTTTTGAAAGGTGGGAGATTGGAAAAGACAGTTAACTAATAGCATTTTGACTAAAATTATCCTCACTTGGTACTTATATACCCACTTTTGATTTTAATTTACAGAAAAGGTCAACTATTTCTGTTCAGAAAAATGAGGCAATTTTAAGACTCCTGATGCATTATTTTGCAGAAAACTTGCAATTGCCTTGTATTACCAAGAGGCATTAAGAAAAACATTTTTTAGCAAGGGATTCATCACTTGCACGGAAATATGCTGAGTTTATGACTTTTTTTTTCATTTTTATTTACTCTGAGGGGAGGGGGGAGGAGCAGAGAGAGAGAGAGGAGAGAGAGAGAATCCCAAGCAAGCTCCTCACTGTCAGCGCAGAGCCCGACGTGGGGCTTGAACACATGAACCGTGAGATCACCACCTGAGCTGAAATCAAGAGTTAGACGCTTAACCGACTGAGCCATGCAGACACCCTGGGTTTATGACAAGAACATTACTTAGCAATGATATTTTTCTTCTCCAATCCTGGCCTTCCAAAGGACTAGAAACGTTTTTAGGAAACATAAAATTACCTCATCTAGTTTACATTTCTGATGGCCACACCTGTGACTCCTATGGTGATAGTGTTGATAGTGACACCTCAGCCTATCTCCTGAACTGAGTGTTATTATCATGGGGCCAATTCAGGTCTCACCTCCTCTTTGAAGCCTTCCTTGATCCCTGCGGCCCATATCATCAATGATGCCATACAGTATCTGGGTACCAGCATAGAGCTAGCTATGTGACCTTGGGCAAGCTACATAACCAGTCTGAGCCTCATGTTCTTCTCCAGTAAGAATTAAATAACACCCTCTCTCTCGATGCCCAGCAGGCCCTCCCTCCGCAGCTGTTGGTTTTATTCCTTTCTTCTTCCCCTGTCACCCCACGGGATATTTTGGTGTAGAACCCACTCAGCACACTATGCCCTCTTGTACTGATGGCTCTTCCTTGTGGTATAGCCCGGGCTCCCCACACGATGGCAGCTCCCAGGGGCGGGGCTACATCTCTGTGTCCCTCAGCAGCATAAGCACCCAGCCTCGTACACAGTAATAACTGGGATGATTGACAGCCCAGTAGGTGCAAGGCACTGTACAGAATATTATGTCACATTCTCTCATTTGATTTTTACAAAAGCCTTGAGAAAATAGACGTGACTGTCCTCAGTTCACAAATAGGACAAATAAAGGGCACCTGGGTGACTCAGTCGGTTAAGCATCGACTCTTCATTTCAGCTCAGGTCGTGATTTCACAGATCGTGAGTTTCAGCCCCGTGTCGGGCTCTGCACTGACTGTGAGGAGCCTGTTTGGGGTTCTCTCTCTCCCCAGCCTCTCTCTCTCTCTCTCTCTCTGTCTCTCCCTTGCTTGTGCTTGCTTTCTCTCAAAATAAATAAATAAACATTTTTTTTAATGAGACAACTAAGCCTCCTCATAGTTAAGTAACTGGATTGAGGAAGAAGTTATGTGACCACAGAAGATTCCTGGATGCCTGTCAACTGGTTCAAGGTCTCTGCTTAGATTCTGGGTTGCACTGGCTCCCTAAGGACCCCCTATACCTGTCCTTGGACATCGTGGTCACCTTCGTCAGGGCCACCATGAACATTTGTACAAGTTGTGCCGTGCATAAAGGCGTGTGGCTAAAACCCAGCCCACTTCACTCCCCAGGCTGGGCACCCCTGTTGGTATCACCAGCTGTAAGAGGAAATGGTGCCCTTTTTAAAATGCACAGAGGCACCTGTAATTGCATATTGTCACATGACATGAACCTACGTACCGGAGGGCAGCAAGCCCTACTGACACATGTAACAGACTTTGTGGTTTCCCTCCCCTCCCCAGGTGCTGGTTCCCCGAAGAAGTCTAACTGGCTCCCTACCAAACCTGCTCATGCGGTTGGACCAGATGCCCGACTATTCCATCTTCCGGGGCTACATCATTGTAGGTGCCACGGTTCTCTGCGTGACCTACTGGCTCAGGTGACCTGGGAATGGGAATCCCTCATGCATTCTTGTCTCCCTCCATCACAGCAATATAATCTGGCGAGTGCGATCGAGACAGCTGATGCTTATACAGTGTTTGCTCCAAACAACAACGCCATTGAGAATTACATCCGGGAGAAGAAGGTTGCAACTCTAGTAGGTATTGGGAACCATAACCAGGACAATTATTTTCTGAACTTTCACACTCAAGGTTTTTCAATCCGTCAATCACATACAACCTCATTCTTTCATCAGAACTTCCATGTCCATGTGCAGATACTTCATGTAAACCTGCACTGAGACGTCTCTGCTCGCGTGTTTCATTCATAGCCACTGCAGCTCACACGTGGGCCCTGATACGTGAGGACGCAGGTGTCTCAGGGACCAGGAAGGATCCTCATGGTCACCCTCCTTCCCCACCCTGCCTCTCTGGTCCCCAGCCACTGAGTGTCCGCGGCAGGGATGAAGAGAAGGTCGGTGGTCTCTGTCTTCATCCTCTTCTGTCACCTACGTCCTCCCTGATTCCTAACATCTGGTGCTACACAGCCCAAATTTGTCAAAGGATTTTGTCAAAGAATACAGAGCTCCAACATGACACGGTCTGCCTCAAAACCCTTGGACGCAGCCTCAACTTCAGTTCAGACTACCTCCCCAGATGTCTAAGGCCTCCATCGACGGGCCACCAAATCCCTCCTCTATTTGGTGGTGGCTCCAGAATTTTCCCTTAGGAGCCAGGGGTGCCCTGTCCCCAGCCCCCTGCCCCATGATGAGAGGACATGTTTGAAGCTGTATTAGCACAGCAAGCACACAGCTTTCCCTTACATCTTCAAGTAGGGTGACTAAGCCCCAAATGACACTTGAAGCCCCTCAATGTTATCCTTAGACCCACCCATACTCTGCAGAAATCGTATGGTCTAACCAGAGGTACGGTCTCAGAGGCCCTAAACAAGCCAAAGATGTGTTTGGTGCCCTTGTTCATATCTACCCACACACACAGACACATGTGTGCACATGCACACGCGCGCACACACACACACACACACACACACACACTGCCCTTCTGCCTTCACTACCTCCTGAACCTCCCTACCTATTATTCAAGTCCACTCTGACCTCCTCAGGAAAGCTGGCCCTGGCCACCCGAGCCTTCAGAAAATCTCTCCCGCCTTTGAATTCAGACCATTTGCACCCCCCCTCGGTATCTATATGGTGTGAATTGTCCTTTCAAGTGAGCGACCCTTAGCTCTCCAAGTACATTATAAACTCCATGAAGTCAGAGACACTGTCTTAGATTTGGTGACTGGCATGTGGAGAAAACAGGACTCCTGCGATGGGATGAGGATCCTGGGATCTCCCTGCCCTGCCCGTCTCTTTGAATGTGTCCAGTGGAAAATATTCTTTCTCTGCCCTGGGATGAAACTTCAGGCAATCCCACAATCTTTCTGTTTTCCCCAAAAGTTCTAGGACCATGTGAAGTCACAAACACAGTCCCAATTAAGTTAAAAAAAAAAAAATTCCAGTAATAATCAACAGGTCGAATTGGATTTAAAATCACATCTTCTCTCGCTGTTCCCTGCGGGGGCTTTGTCCAGGCAGGAAACTGGACGATGGGGCTTGTTCTTGAATCTACCAGGGTCCATCAGGAGACAGAAGCCGTACGGGAGAGAGTTTACTATCATGAATTGTTGAGTAGGGACAAAGCTGTGTAAATATAACTGAAAGGTTAAAAGGAAGGAGAGGAAGTCACAGAGGTAGCAGCTGCAGGAAGCATCTAGGCCCAAAAGGCGGGAAGAACAAAGGGAAGATGTTAGAATTACTAAAATTTAGAGACATGCGGAGGAAGAGCCTCTCAGAGATGTCACTCAGACCTCTGCGGAGGGGGCGCTGCTCATCTGGCGTCTCTGACCCCGGAGGAGGGTCCCTGGGGGTCCCAGACCCAGGCTCTAGCAGACGGTGTTGCGTGGCAGGTGCTGACGCCTGGGAAACTGCGCTCCAGACCCCGCTGCCACTCCGGGGTGCGGCGCCGGGCTTGGGGGACGCCCATAAGCACAGGAGGCAAGCAGGACGGGGAAATCCTTTCTCCCTCCTTCTGCCCTAATAGGCCTCACAGTCTCCTTCTAGCACTTTCCTCTGGCAGAACTTAACAGGAGCCTGGGCAATGGAAAACTGTGGACTGCTGTCGAGGCGCCGGCATCACAAAAGCAGAGCGTGGAGGGTGGGTTTGGAGTTCTCAGGAAGAGAAGGGAAAAGCATAGGAAGGGGCTTGCCTAACTGGTACTGTCTTGAGATACCATTGCTCTCTCTGGGCCAAGCCAGTGTTTCAAAGCACGCTCTCTCGCCCTCTCCCCACCTCCCCCACCCCTACTCAGGTGGGTCCTTTGGAGACCCCACCCATCACCAGTGGTCTCTGACTGCTGTCCCCTTGACCTGTGTGCATGCATCCTATTGCTGTAGTCATTTATCTCTTCCTCGGACCCCAAGCATCCAGAACCCACCTTTTGGGGGGGAGCCCATCTGGGACCTATGGCCCCAGTTTGCTCAGACCCTATCACACATCTGGTCCACAGGACACACGTCCTTTCCTGTCCCACGCCAGCGCTGGGAGTGCTAGCCTGTCCACCCTCCTCCCTCCTCAGTGAGTCAGCCCACCAGCCACCCCTGGCACGAGATTGCTCAGGTCTGAGTATAACCCGGTCCCACAGGTCACCCTCTCCGCAGGGGACACAGGTCACGTTCTTCAAAACATCCCATCGAATCTCCTCTTGTGGCCCCTGAGGCGAAGGGCAGGCTGGGGTGTGGGGCCCCTCTCTGCACAGCACATCTCTTCAAAGAAATCCTCTCTAAAATCCTCCCTCAACCTTCGTGCCCTCAGTCTGGGCTTTAGGGTCACCTCAGGAGCTCCCGACCGCCCCACATGGAAGGCTGGCCCAGTCTGAGGCACTGCGTCTCAGCTTTAGTATCTAACATCTACTGCGACACGGCGCCTTGGCAAAGCCTCGCAATTCAACAAGCTGTTGCTCTTGTGACCCCCACGGGGCCTGGCACTGGGTGCAGCCCAGTACGAGACTGGGGACAGGCTGACCTATGGGTTGACCTTGAGTTGTGTGCGTTACCCAGGAGGAGGACGTGCTCAGGTATCACGTGGTCTTGGAGGAGAAACTCCTGAAGAATGACTTGCACGACGGCATGCACCGGGAGACCATGCTGGGCTTCTCCTACCTCGTCGGCTTCTTCCTCCGCGACGGCCAGGTGCGACCCTTTCATTTAACACCCAGGAAGCAGGGGCGCCCGGGGGCTCAGCTGATGAAGCGTCCAACTCTTGGTTTCAGATCAGGTCATGATCTGATCAGGGTTTGGTGGGTTGGAGCCCCACATCTGGCTCTGCCTTGGCAGCATGGAATCTGCTTGGGATTCTGTCTCCCTTTCTCTCTGCCCCTCCCCCCCCACAATAAATATATAAACCAAAAAACAAACAAACAAACAAAACCAGGAATGAGTGTCTTAGCTCCCATCCACCATCATCGCTTCCATGTTGAAAAGAATCTCACCGGTGCTTCCCCTTCCTTATCCACAGAACACAGTTGCTTGTGTTTCATCATAAAGAAAAAACAGACTGTCAAGCTCCCACGTGCCATCGGAGTGGCTTTACTTATCATGGCATTTGAATTCCAGCAGTCACAGGTGCCCTTTGACGGTGATTCCTGACAAACCCAACAGACAGTCCCCAAGCAGTCTCTAAGATAACAGGGGACGTGGCAGCAAACTCCAACACCCAGGACATAGCACTGGCTGAGGGGGCCAAGTGACATGTGCGATCCAGCAGTCAAGTGAATAGCGTCATGACTGCCTGATCATACCGACTGCGGTCCTGGGACCGACTGACCCCCACACGGGTGCTCCAGTAGCTACCTCTCGCGACCCCTAAACGTTCCAAAGTGTTCAGGATGCATGAAAACTAATTGATGAGACTTAAAGTATTTCTTTTTTTTTTTAATGTTTTATTTATTTCTAGGAGAGAGAGAGAGAGGCAGCGTGAGCAGGGGAGGGTCAGAGAGAGAGGGAGTCACAGACTGAAACAGGCTCCAGGCCCTGAGCTGGCAGTCAGCACAGAGCCCGACGCGGGGCTCGAACCCACGAACCGCGAGATCATGACCTAAGCGAAAGTCGGACGCTCAACCGACTAAGCCACCCAGGTGCCCCAAAATACTTAAAGTATTTCAAGTGTAATTCTATTGACATATTTCAAACTCCAAGGAAGAGTTTACTAAAATTCAGCAAGAAGGTCACAGGGTGATTCTAGTATAAATTCTCCTAAGAAAAACTAATTAAAACAAATTATTGTTTAAGATAAACTAAGCGTGTTATGAAAAGAAAGTTTAATCACAGACATTTTTGAACAGTAATATTATTCGGTCCTTTTAAAAAGTGCAATCCTGGGGCACCTTGGTGGCTCGGTTAAACATCTACCTTTGGCTCACGTCATGATCTCATGGTTTGTGAGTTTGAGCTCCGCGTAGGGCTGTGTGCTGACGGCTCAAACCCTGGAGCCTNCAAATGTATTCTTTTTGAACCACAAGTTAATTTTTCTGTGCATTTTGTTTTAACTTGCTTGGGTTTAAAAATAAAAAAGAAAAAGAAGACTCTAGGTCTTACAGAATAATCTAACTCCAAATATTCTCCTCTGACTCCTGCAAGTAATCCCACCTATTGTATAATAACTTTGAGGGGATCCTTTTAAATACATTTTCTTATTTTTTCTAGTAAAACAACTTTTGATTGGTAAAGAACTTATTTTTTTGTTTTTATCCATATCACTTTTTAAAAAATGTTTATTTATTTTTGAGAGAGAAAGTATGTGAGCATGTGCAAGTGGAGGAGGGGAAAACAGAGAGGGACAGAGGATCCGAAGTGGGCTCTGTGCTGACAACAGAGAGCCCGACACGGGATTCGAACCATTAACTGTGAGATCATAACCTAAGCTGAAGTTGGACGCTTAACCCGCTGAGCCACCCAGACACACCTATCTGTATCATTTCTTATTTCATCACAGAGAGATGAAGTTTCTATTGCATTTAGTTGAATCAATTTCAACTCTGCCATGTTTATTTCCCATTTGCTTGGAAATTCTTTGATCTAGAGCAATCTTACAACAGAGGCTTTATCTTACAATAAACAAATAGTTCTCTTACAAACCTTTGCTTTTATTGATAACTCATTTACTTTCTCTTAGGACAATGGAGTTGTAAGAAAAAGCTCTCTAAGGGGTGCCTGGGTGGCTTAGTCGGTTGAGCGTCCGACTTTCGCTTAGGTCATGATCTCGCGGTTCGTGGGTTCGAGCCCCGCGTCGGGCTCTGTGCTGACTGCCAGCTCAGAGACTGGAGCCTGTTTCAGTCTGTGACTCCCTCTCTCTCTGACCTTCCCCTGCTCACGCTGTCTCTCTCTCCTAGAAATAAATAAAAAATAAAAAAAAAAATTTAAAAAAAAAAAAGAAAAAGAAAAAGCTCTCTAATCGAGTAAACTTGTGCTCAAATAAGAATTTTAATGCAGCCCGTAATTCCCTGAGTACATCTCAGCATGAAGATGATTCAGACCTTTTTCATGCCAAATTAACAGTGTTACAGCCTCAGAAGTTCTGCCATTTTGATATGTTTTAAATTGTTCAGTATCTCGGAATTCTGGAAGTTTGTGCTGCAACCACCATTTGACACCTCCAGTAAGGTCCCCTGCCTCATTTTCAAAATCCACACAGATGCTAGAACAGCTCTGTGGAGCTCAGCTGAGATTCACCTCAACACCCAGCAAAAACTTACCTGATTCCAAGTAAATCATAATGGACATTCATGGGAGTTCAAATTTTAGCACTTAGAAGAATCATTTTAATACTGCTGCTGTGGGGAGTCTGGGGGTGTTATTAATCATTTAAAACCCTTACTGGATACAAACTTAACATTTTCTTAGTACAATAAAGATTTCCCCTTCTCCCAACTCACGCGCGCACACATACACACACACACACACACCAATTTTTTAAAGACCCATTTGGGGGCACCTGGGTGGCTCAGTCAGTTGGGCATCCGACTTCAGCTCAGGTCATGATCTCACAGTTTGTGAGTTCCAGCCCCGCGTCAGGCACAGAACTGGAGCCTGCTTTGGATTCTGTGCCCCCCACCCCTGATCCTCCCGTGTTCATGTTCTGTCCCTCAATAATAAATAAATGTTAAAAAAAATTGTTAAAAAAAAATAACCATTTGTTTCCAGTTTTATTAGTTATATTAATGAATGAGTTAACAGATTCCCTTGTTTTGCATTACTCAAGCATTAAGCTATCTTCTCCTAAAAACATAAAAATAAAACAAGCTACAGCTCAAAGTCGAGTTGGCGTTAGCAGCATATAACGAAGAACTTCTGAGCATTCACCACACACTGGGAAATGATACTATCTGGTAGAACACTTTTCACAAACAAAAACACTCAAAAAATGCCAGGTATTTATTAGTTTTTCTTAAATGCCTGTCACTTGGCCTTTCTGAGGGTGGCTTGCAAAGTAACCACAGAGATGGGCTGCAGGGCCAGTGAGCCTCATTCTCCACATGTTGGTTTTGGAAGGCCTCCCCAGCTCCAGGACTGCCAGTCCACAGCACGGCCGAGCACTCCACGGTGCCATTTTGCCAGTGGGACTCACATAACAATCATGATTCAGAATGCCTCAAGTCGTCATAAACCCACTACTGTGAGGGGTGGAGACACACCTTAGGGATTATCTAGAACATCCTTTTCCTTTAATAAAAGAGATTGAGACTCAGAGAAGAAAAGCCATTGGCCCATGGGCACACAACAAGATGGTGCCAGACGCGAGACTGTTACTTAGACTTAGGAGAGCCCTTCCCACCACGCTGTGCTACCTTCCGGGGGAACACTGGAACACCTCGTAGGGTGCTGTGATCTTGGTAGCCTCCGATCCCTATCTTCCCTTTTTTCCTTGAAATCACTACAACAAAACTCACGTTTAACTCTCTTGTTTACAGCTCTACGTAAATGAGGCTCCCATAAACTACACCAATGCAGCCACTGACAAGGGAGTGATCCACGGTTTGGGGAAAGTTCTGGAAATTCAGAAGAACAGATGTGACAATAACGACACTACTATTGTACGAGTAAGTTATATCCAAGGCCGATGATGCAACTGTTGGTTTAGTTTTTTATACACTTTTTAAGCATAAGGTTCATCTATCAGGGCATCTCAATTCAGCTGAAAGACACTGAGTGAGCATCTTTGATGTACAGAAAAGCAGAATCCGCTAGGCTCTACAAAGGTAAATAAGGCAAGACCCCTACCCTCAACAGACTCACAATCTGGTGTGATAAACTGTGCCCTGAGTACCTGGGAACCTGCCTGGGGGGGTCGTATTGAGAATTCTCAAGCCATGGTCTTGGTCAAAGGGGAACCATGTGATGCCTAGCACAGGCTCAGAGAGGGGGCCACGGCACACCTGGGCAGATATTGGCCAAACCCGGTCCACTAGGAGAGAAAATATAGCGATCGATTATTTCAGTCTAACATAAGATGCAGCAATGGAGACTTTTCACTTCAGTCCTTGAGATAGTGCAGGATCTTTCCGTAACAGTAACAGCTGCTGGCATTTGGGGGGTGCTCTTATGTGTCAGGCACAGCACATATTCTATATGGTTTTATACAGGTTAATACACATGTTACATGGATCATGCTCACAACACCCTACCGAATAGGTGCTATTACTCTCCCCATTTTACAGATGGGGAAAGCGAGCTACAGAGAGGTTAAGTAATGCAGCAGCTTCACAGAGCTAGCAAGTGGCAGACAAGGAGTTAAAATCCAGGGAGTCTGGCCCCAGAGCCAGAACCATGAACAACCATCCTCGCCTGTCTGGTGCGAGCCAAGTTAGGAACTCGTCACGCTGACCTCCTCCTGTTCTAGGAACGGGGTGCATTTAAAATTTTCTGTCATCCTTAACTTGTGCTCATTGTTATAACAGCGTCTATTAGCCCCACACTGACCCCTCAGCTCCCGGGTGCTCGCACGGCTGGGCGCCGGGCACCATGTGGGACACATCCTGTCTGGGAATCTTGACCAATTCACTAAATGCTGGGTTTTCCAGGCAGGCGGAGGGCTGTTGTTAAAGGAATTGGGATGTCAATGAGAAAAGAGGATAATTAGCATCAGAAGTCTACCGAGACCTCAAGCAGTTGCAGTGCAGTTTCCCTAAATGAACTGAAAAGAGGCTGACTCCCATGAGCTTCTCCACTACCTTTCTGAGTTTCAATTCTATGCCCTAAGACCTTCAGCTCCAAGGTCTGGGAAATACTTTGCTCTAAAAGCAATAACCGTGAAATGTTCATTTTGCCTCTGTGTTTTACCAAGGGAAAATGTGGGAGGTGTTCCCAGCAGCTGATCTGCCCGGTTGGAACTAAACCACTAGTAAGTATTTTGTCTTCTTTGGTAAAATAGTTTCCAGATCCTAGAAGGTCGGAATTAGGAAATGAACCGCAAGCATACCTCATTTTCTCACCCTCATCCCTGTCCCGGGCTTTAATTTAATTTTACCTTCTTATATGCATCTTTCTAAAGTCTTGAATCCATTTTTGGGGGGACCGAAGCAAAATTTAATTAGTACATAAATAGAAGCTGGGCTTCACATCACTCGATGCACAATGCAGGAAGGGACTGTTCACTTTCTATATCTTTCACATCCCAGAAGCCGGTTGAGAGAAGAGCAAGAAAGCTTATCAGAGAGGGCAGGCTCTGTATCCAAACAACATCCTATCTGGATGAGTTCCACCTGCCTGCTTTCCTTTCAGTTGAAATTACAACTTTCTCTAAGAAACAGATGGCAAACTTGGGAGAAGTAAACATGTCTTTGAATTAATTAGTAATCTATGTTTCTTGTAGCTATTCATTATAAGAGCTGTTCCTGATAATGTTCCAATCATTACCTAAAAAAATAGATGAGGGGTGCCTGGGTGGCTCAGTTCGTTAAGCGTCCGACTTCGGCTCGGGTCATGATCTCACGGTTCGTGAGTTCGAGCCCCGTGTCGGGCTCTGTGCTGACAGCTCAGGGCCTGGAGCCTGCTTCAGATTCTGTGTCCCCCTCTCTCTCTCTGCCCCTCCCCCCCTCACAATTAAACATAAAAAACTTTTTTTAATAGTTGCCTATGCACCTTTCATAGCATGAGAATAAAAATTTTTAATGATGGGGTGCCTGGATGTCTCGGTTAAGGGTCCAACTCTTGTTTTTGGCTCGAGTCATGATCTTAGGGTCGTGAGATCAAGCCCTTCCACACTGGGCCTGGAGCCTGCTTGGGATTCTATCTTTACGTCTCCCTCACGTTGAAAGAGAGAAAGGAAGGTAGGAAGGAAGGAAGGAAGGAAGGGAGGAAGGGAGGGAGGAAGAGAAAGGAAGGAAGGAAGGAAGGAAGGAAGGAAGAAGGGAGGGAGGGAGGAAGGGGAATTTATAGTGGTAAAATGCTGATTCTCTCACTGGAGTTTCAGTCTGGTTCATTACAGGATATTTTTATCTAGTTTACCACTTTTCCTAACTTGAGTTAGTTTCTAGACAAAAGTTCTTCTTACAGAATACCTACCACCTTAAGGCATCATCATTTGGATTTTGCCTGCTGTTCACTTCTGGCAGCCAACATTGTGTTTTTTTGTGTCTCCTTTCAAAGCAGCTCCAAGAAACCCATTCCCTCCCTTTCCAGAACATTTCAGTCAGAGAAACAGCAATACGTCACCCACCTACTTGTTCTTAGAGACTGGAACTTTTTCTTCTCCAAAGCATTGGCATGGCCGTTTCTATCGCACAGGGTGAAGAGACGAGGAGATGTATCTACACCTTTTATTTCATGGGCAAGCGATCCCTGCTCATTGGGTGCCAGCCAAATTGTGTGAAAACCATCATTGTGAGTATGAGGACTGAATTGTCCTTCCCATTCCTGCAGCAGATGGCGAAGTGTAATCCTATGTCACAGTTTTCAGATGCCGTCACGTGTATTCCTTCTGCCTCTCCTCTCCCTCCTCATTATCCCCACTCCCATTGTCATTGTCCTTTGAGGCAGCGGTGGTAACAGAAAAACTCAGGCCAGCCCTGTAAGTCAGGAAACAGGTCAAAGCTGCAATATGCAATTGCATGGTTAAGAAACTTACGAACTGAGGGGCGCCTGGGTGGCTTAGTCAGTTAAGCGTCCGACTTTCGCTTAGGTCATGATCTCGCGGTTCGTGGGTTCGAGCCCCACGTCGGGCTCTGTGCTGACTGCCAGCTCAGAGCCTGGAGCCTGTTTCAGAGTCTGTGACTCCCTTTCTCTCTAACCCTCCCCTGCTCACGCTGTCTCTCTCTCTCTTAGAAATAAATTAAAAAAATATATTAAAAAAAAAGAAACTTAAGAACTGAAAAGCTAGGACGTCTCATTGTGGCGACAGGGTGAAGTGCCCTGTGAGTATGCTTGTGTGCAAAGGCATAGAGGAGACGCCCAGTCCCTAAGGAAAGGGAAGGTGCACCCGCTGCTTTAGAAAACAGGACCCTGTTGCTTTGGAATCTGCAGGAGAATCCTTTATAAGGCCCTGCCCTGCTTCTCTCCCAGAAGACTAGGCAGAGCCTCTGCCTGTCCTACAGAAAGCAAGGTGGTCTGGCCCTTAGGCTGCAGAGCTTGGGGCTGCAAAAGAGTTTGTGTGTGTGGGGGGGGGAAGGGGGGTTGTTTTGTTTTGCTTTGTTTTGGTTTTTTTTGGTTTCTGTTTTCCAGCATCCAAAAATGTTGTATTGGAACACAGCCATGCTCATTCATTTATTTTTTTTACTGAAGTAGAATTAGCATACAATGTTAGATTCGTTTCACCTGTACAACACAGCGATTCAAAAATTCTGTAGGTGGAATCTAAAAAAACAAAGGAACCAAGAAACAAACCAAAAAAGCAGATCCTTAAAACAAAAAGAACACTGTTGCCCCGGGGAGGGGGGAAGGGGAGGGGAGGGGTGAGAGAAATAGGCGAAGGGGATTATGAGGTTCAGACTCCCAGTTATGCAATAAGACACAGATGAGCAGTACAGCACAGGGGCTGCAGTCAGTAACAGTGTAGCAACGCTGTATGGTGACACGGTGACGGCGCTTACTGTGGCCACGACTGAGTAACGTAGACATTTGTGTTTGGGCAAACACTCAAGAACAAAGCCAGAGGTTATGGGGATCAAAGACGACGCTTATCACGACGAGCACTGAGTAACATATAGAATTGTCCGATCACTATATTGTACACCTGAAATTAATATATCATTGTATGGTAGCTACAGTGGAATTAAAATGAAAAACTTAACTAAAAAGTTTGAGAAAAAATTAAAAAAAGCACACAGCCAGGAGGGCTTCCCTTAACTCCAAGAGATTCATTTCTAAAACGGCGAAGGCTTCCCCTGCATAGACGTCTCACCCTCAGAACCAGGGGGGATGAAATAACGCACCCCTGGAAGGGGTCCCGGGGGTCCCCGCAGCTGACCGCGCCCCTCCCCCCGCATCACCCGCATTATTCCTTCCTGTGTGCCTGCTGCCCTCCTTGCCCGCTGGCCCTCACCGTCGTCTCTCGCTGGCCTCTCCGCCTTTCCTCGCTCCTGCCTCGGCTCCTTGCTGCTCTGGGTACCGATTAGGTGCGGCCGAAGCTCGGGCGCGCGCACGGCCAAGCTCGGGCGCGCGCACGGCCAAGCTCGGGGGCGCGCACGGCCAAGCTCGGGGGCGCGCACGGCCTCCCCAGCACCATGCCTCCGCGCGGTAAAACCCGGGGGCGGAGGTGCGCCGCGTGCGACCCTGGCCTTGTCCCCCGGTTGCAGACACGGGAGTGCTGTGCCGGCTTCTTTGGCCCCCAGTGCCAGCCCTGCCCGGGGAAAGCCGAGAACGTCTGCTTTGGGAACGGGATCTGCTTGGACGGACTGAACGGCACCGGCGTGTGCCAGTGTGGAGAGGGCTTCCGGGGCACGGCCTGCGAGACCTGCACCGACGGCAAGTACGGCCCCCACTGCGACCAAGGTGCGCACCCTCCTCCCCACCCAGGCGGGCTCCGCGCAAAACCTACCAAGGCCCTGCGACAGCAGAGCGATCTGGATCCTCGCGCTCCTGCCTGGGCAGGCGGGCCAGAATCCCACCCCGATTATCTTGTGAATTGTAAGAGCGACTGTATTGCGTGAGATGCATAGAGCAGTGTTTCCAAACAATTTCAGCCCCTGACTGGACCTACCAAACCACCCCCAGTCTGTTCGAGGACGTTCTCCAACCAACCACGTGTTTCTGTATTTGCCTGTGCGCACTGATCCTCATGGTTACCTTCCCAGGTTTGAACATTGCTTGATAGTTCGTGCACAGTATCTCATTTAATCCACAAAGGAATCTTACCTACTGGGGTGTTCTTGTACCCATTTTACAGATGAGTCTATTAAGGCAAGGTTGAATGTCTTCCCCCACAGTCACACCTGATGAGAGGCAGACCTGAGATTTGAATGGCATGCTTTGCTTGGCTCCAAAGCCTTGCTCCTGAATTCTGCTGTCCTTTGCCTAAAGATTGCTCTATTAATTCACCTTCAGCAAGCCACATGCTTTAACCTGTTTTCACAAAACCGTCATCTGTTTGCATTCTCTGACCCTGACTTCCTTGTGCCCAGGGACCCACACACAGTTGGGAGAAGTTCCCTAATCCACATTGGGAAAGCAAGGAATTGGTCTACCCTGCACTAGATCGGGCCTGGCTGTCACTGGTGTGTCAGCAGCTTGTCCCAGCCAGATAAAACCAGCATATAATTGAATCATTATAATTGGACCATATACTATATAGTTGGAGTTATAGTGCTGATTCTTTCTGTCATTTGGAAGCATTTTCTACTTCCATTTGTGCAGGACTTCCTTCCCTGTGATCCATAAGTGACCTTCATGGGGTCATGGGGTCTAGCAAAGTTCCAAAGCTAAATAAAACCTTTTCTCAGGGAAGGGCATCCAAAGCTTCTAGCCAGTTCTCAGAGGCTGATGACACTGCTGCGTAACAAAGGAATCGGCTTCTCTATGTTGTTAAAGAGGGCAGTGCCACACCAGGGGTATATACTTACTGGGCAAACGTTAGGGAACACACATGGTCCCATCCCAGGCCATCCCACACAACCCCGAATCCCCACATAACCTTAGCTGAGGACACTCACCTGCTTGGGTCACCAACCCACAGTGCTACATAGTCCCACAACCTCAGTCTGTCATGACCTGATTCGATTCTGTCTCCTGTGCTCCTACCCCCCCCTCCCCCCCCGGTGAATCCAGCCCTCCGTTAACGACAATGATTCTCTGGAACCAAGTTGGAGAATTAAATGCCTTTCATGTGACATGACACTTTATAGTAAATGGTAAATGAGCTTCTGAGCACGGGTCAGAGATCTAACAGTTTGTGGGCACTTTTCCACTTAGCGTGTTCTTGTGTCCACGGGAGATGCAACCAGGGACCCTCAGGCGACGGCTCCTGTGACTGTGAAGTTGGCTGGCGAGGAGTGAGATGTGACAGTGGTAAGGATGAACCCCTCAGTCCTTATGATCTGCTCTTTGCCTCGTGTCTTAGCAGCTACATCTCTTTCTTCCTAAAATAGAAATGACACCTCTATTTCTTCCTTTGGCAACCCAGGTAATTCCTACTTGCTGCAGAAAGTGTGTAAAATAAAGAAAAGCAGAAAGAAGAAAAGCAAAATTACATTCCCACAGCAGGAAAGAGCTATCGTTAATATCTTACATTGACTTTCCACCCTTTTTCTAGGTGTGTAAACATCTGCGTGTGGCACCATGCTCCACATAGTTTTATGGCCTACTCTTTTTTTTTTAAGTTTTATTTAGTTTTGAGAGAGAGAGAGAAAGGAGAGATCGTGCATGTGTGCGCAAGTTGGGGAGGAGCAGAGAGAGAAGAGAGAGAGAATACCAAGCAGGCTCCCTGCTGTCAGCACAAGTCAGACACTTAACCAACTGAGAGCCACCCAGGCGTCCCAATGGCCTACTTTTTCATTTCACAGTACAAACGGATAGCTTTCCATGTGGATAAATATATATAAATATTGTTTTTTAATTTTCATGTAATACCTCAGGATATGACTATACCATGCTTTCTAAAACCCATTTTCTGTTGTCATCATAGCGCTGCGGTGAACATACATCATTTTGCATTTGTCTAATTCATTCACTGATATTTCTAGAGATGGGATATCTGAGTTAGAAGTTGGCACTTTGGGGGTGCCTGGGTGGCTCAGTTGGTTAAGCATCTGACTTCAGCTCAGTTCATGATCTCACGGTAGGTGAGTCTGAGCCCCGCATGGAGCTTACTGTTGTCAGCATGGAGCCACTTGGATTTTCAGTCCCCCTCTCTGTCTGCCCCCTACCCCCCCCCCTCAAAAATGAACATTAAAAAAAAAGAAGTTGCACTTCTGGGGGGAGGATTTGCTACTTCTTGCCAAGTTGCCCTTCAGAGATTATATACATTTATTTTCCCACAGCAGGGTCTGAACAGGCCCATCTCCCCCAACTGCACCACACTGTGTTCATGTTTCTTAATGTGCCCCAAGGACGGCCCTCCAGACTCCCTCCTCTTCCTGCTTTCCCTCCTGGGAAGAAAGTCCAGCCCACCCCCACCTGCCCCTTCCCGCCTCCCTGGCCGGCATGTCTGCATTATTCTGACGACCACATTTCCTTCTGCAGTTCATCCTCTCCATGAGAGGCTTGGGGTCTGGCCCTGTGCCTCCTGTCCCAGCTTTCTCCACGTGGCTGCCAGAGAGACCTTTCCAGAACACAGGTGTCTTAGTTCAGGCTACTATAACAAATGCTATAGACGAGGTGGCTTGTAAGCCACAGAGATGTCTCTCTCACAGTTCTAGAGGCTGGAAGTCTGAGACCAAGTAGCATGAGGCTCTGGTGAGAACCTTCTTCTGGGTTGCTGACTGCTGATGTCTCATGTCCTCACATGGCGGAAGAGGCAGGGGTGTTTCAGGGGTCTCTTGCGTAAGGACTAATCCTGTTCGTGAGCACGCTTCTGACCTAACCTTCTCCACAGCCCCAAGCCCCAATACCGTCACCCTGGAGATTAGGTTTCCTCATATGGATTTGAGGGGTGGGGGGACACAAAAATTCCCCCTTCTCCCATAGCAATAGGTAAGATCAAGTCCCCAGGACTTGACACCCTGCTGTGGCCCTTCCTTGCCTCCAGGAGAAAGTGCATTGCCTGCAAGAGAAACACCTTAGCAGGGTGGAGACAGGCTACCCACCAACTGCTACTCCCCCAGGTTTCCGGCCGGCTCTCAGTGCACACCTTGCACAAACAGCATCCGGCCTAAAATGGAAATAAATGTTCAGTAGTGCTCAAAAAATCATGGTATGAGAGCACAGAGGAAAGAGCCTCTAGACTAGAATGAGGAAGGTAACTCCTTTGCTTGTGCCCAAAGTCCTGGCAGACATCACTGAGGCCCCATGTCTTGCCACATCCTTCTCACAAGGCACTCCGGGTAGTCACCCCTGTTGACTGAAGTTGGCTCAGAGGTCTAGAGCATGTTACAGAGAGAAGGACCTCAAAGATGACTGGGGTTTCAATAGATAGAGAATGGAGAGAAGGGATTTCCAGGCTCAAGGAAGAGCGTACATAACAGCACAAAATTGCATCCCAGCCCCTCGGAGCCTGTAAATGTTCCCTTGGACACAAAACAGACCTCTCAGGTCCTGTTACAGGCCCTCCTGTGTGACTTGGGCAGCTCTAATGAGATTCTATCCCAATGGCTCTTAATATGGACATCCTCCCCAAAGGGTACTCTTTCTTCATCTCTAATGATTTCTTTCTGGATCTTCCCCTGCTGGGAAATATCTGGTAGCTGAGCATCCAAGAGCAAAAGTCTTGTGCTATTCCAGGAAATTTAGGAATTAATTCAGCTAATGGATAATAGATACCTTGCTATATGCCTGGCCCTGCACTATTTTTGCATATGCAAAAAGAAAAAGGGTGGGTGGGGGGTACCTGGCTAGTTCATTGTGTAGAGCATGCAACTCTTGATCTCAGGGTTGTGAGTTTAAGCCACATGTTGGGTGTAGAGATTGCTTAAAAATAAAACCTTTTAAAAAAATTTTAATGTTCATTTCTGAGTGAGAGAGAGACAGACACAGAGTGTACGTGGGGGAGGGGCAGAGAGAGGGAGACACAGACTCCCAAGCAGCTCCAGGCTCTGAACTGTCAGCACAGGGGCGCCTGGGTGGCTCAGCCAGTTAAGCCTCCAACTTCAGCTCAGGTCATGATCTTGTGGTTCGTGGGTTCGAGCCCTGCATCGGGCTCTGAGCTAGCCTGGAGCCTGTTTCAGATTCTGTGTCTCCCTTTCTCTCTGACCCTCCCCTGCTCACACTGTCTCTCTCTCTCTCTCTCTCTCAGAAATAAATAAAACATTGAACTGTCAGCACAGAGCCCAACACGGGGCTCAAATCTACAAACCACGAGATCATGACCTGAGCCAAAGTAGGACAGACAGTTAACTGACTGAGCCACCCAGGTGCCCCCAAAATATAATCTAAAAAAAAAAAAAGCCTTTTAATATTAGTTATAATTAGGCTTTGCTTGTTTATTTCACTCCATAATAAAATGATGAAAAGCTAGAAAGAATAAGGAACATAGGAAATAGAAATAAAAGTAGGAAATCAGGCCCCAGGAAGGAACATGCATCAACATCCAGACCCGGACTGGGGATACTGTGTTTCACTCTCCTTGCAGCCTGGCACACAGTAGACACTCCTTCAGTAAATTCGGCCTTCAGATTTGGCCCTGAGCTTCCTGGCAGCCAATGCAAAACAAGGATTGACAAGGTCATATAGTTTTACATAGTTGCCATGACGCATATCATTACTTCTGAGGAATTGAGTCTTTTCTTGGCACCAAGTACTCAAAGCAAGTTCTTCAGTTAGGTTTAGTAAGAAAGGGCTGACCCAGCAATTGGTTCTCTTTTGCAGAGATCACAAAAGACAACTGCAAGGGCCTCTGCCACACCAGCGCCAAGTACGTACCGCCGAGCTTTCTCCGGGGGTGATGCAAAGGGGCTTCTTTCCTAGTGGTGCCCACGTCAGGCCTGTCCTCAGGGTAATAGCTTCCTGGGACCTTTTCTGAAGACGTATGATGAATTTCAATATGAAACAAAAAATCTCTGAAAAGGCCACCATCAGCCTGCCATTTCCAGCCTTTTACGAGCCGCCACCCGAGTCACCTGGCACCTGGGCGAAAATGCCAGCTGTTTCCCCCACTTCACGCCACAGGGACTCTGTTAGAGGCCGAGGGAGCCCAGTGCACCTGACCTCCATCAGGCCTTGCTCCCCACTCCCAGCCAAGCCTTGCGTGCTCATACTTCACCTTCATACTCCGAACTCCCAGAGGGGCGTAATGGGTTCATTATCTAGCCCAGTAACTGGACTTAGACCTGAATTCCAACCTGCCTTTGTCATCTTCATTGTCCACATAACCTTGAGTCACTTTACGCTTCTAAGCCCCAGTTTCTCCATCTATAAATGGGAAGAAGAGTGTCTACTGGTGAGGGCTATCGGATATCATGTCGTTTATGCAAAATAATGTGGGAAACACAGCTCCTCGTCCATAAGTGGCCCTCTAAGGATTGGTAACTCTCCTCATCCCGGGCCGATGCCTACCTAGGTCCTCTCTGCAGTTACAGCTGCCCGTGCAGGGCCGTGCTGGGCATGCACTTTCCTCCCGAGCCTCAGGCAAGACCTCCGAGGGCCGCAGGGGGGCGGGAACTGGGACACTGGGGACACAGGGGATGGATGTTCTATATCTGTCCCCCCCCACACAGCACTTGCCGTTTCTCATTGCAGCTGCCTCCTCAGTCCGAACGGCACAGCCTTATGCAGATGTGCAGCAGGATTCCAAGGCAACGGGACAGTCTGCACAGGCAAGCGAGGACGGGATCGCTGGGGGGAAACGAGGCTGGCACGTGCCCTTGAGAGACCTGTGTCCCTGCAGAGTGCACGGGCAGCCGCTGCCAACCGCTGATGGTGAACCCACGTAACCCCGGGCGAGAAAGCTACTGTTAGCGTTTGGGGTGTGTGTTGGGTTAGGAATGCGTGGGACAAGTGTACGTGTTTTCTTCTCCAAACGGCGGTTCACAGCCTTGGCTGCATTTGAAGTCGCCCGGGGAACTTTGAAAACACTGGTATGATCGACCTAGCATGTGACCCGGGCGCAGGTACTCTGGAGTAGGACACATGGGCCTGGGTCTTGGTTCTTCCTCCTGCTTCCCACCCGGCTCTGGATGGGTCTCTTCCTTGCTCTGAGCCCCCTCAGCGCACTTATAAAGTGAGCATAAAACTGTGTCCCTTGCAGAGAGGTTTGGGGGTGAAACGACCTCTCTGTGCAATTGACAGGATGACGCAGAATTTAAAACAGCCCCCGCATCAGACTCTCCCCGGTTTGAGTCTAAGTTCTTATAACTCGTGTTACCTGGGGAAGTTGCTCGATGCTCTTTGCATCATTTTGATATCTGTAAGTTGTAGACCAGAAGAGAATCTCCCTCCCTGAACTGATTGGTGAGAACCGGGATTAATACCGGTGAGGTGCTTTGAAGAGCCCTGGCACAGAGCACCCAGTAAATGTGATCTATTACTCTTACGGTGCCCACCACATATTTGGTACTAGAAAAATGGAAACGCTTAGCATCGTATTTCTCTTGAGCACCTTGTTCAGGCAGGCTTTCCGTCCAGATTGTAGCGGACAGTGAACATACCAACCCGCCTTCTAGACTGTCTTACCCTGGGGGATTCTCCCAGCGTGCAGGCACCCTGACCCTGGTCCCAGACGTTCCCTGTGGTAGGATGTGCACAGTATGCCGGTGAAAACAGCTGGCAAGGGCAAGTGACTGGAAGGTTTTCCTTGCCCCCTGTTTTTAGGAAAAGTAGCAAAAGCAGAGTTAGTAGGAGAGCAACCAACATTACTCTAGCACTTTCGTATGTGTTATTAGATGGAAGTCTCTGAACTTGTAAACAAACCTTGCCAGGTGCACCCCAAGGTTCAGATTGACTAAGTGGCTTGTCCAGTGTCACACCATGGGACTCCACGTGGATCTAGGTCTTTGACTCACTTTGAATTAATTTGTGTACATGTTGTGAGGTCGAAGTCCAGATTCTTCTGTGTGTGAATATCCAGTTGTCTTGGTATCATCCATTGAAAAGACAGTTCTCTCCCCTGTTGAAATGTCTTGGCACCTTTGTGGAAAATCAGCTGACCTTACGTGTATGGATTTATTACTGGACTCCTTCTCAGGTTAAGGAAGTTTCCTCATATCCCTCACCTGTTGAGCTTTTATTATTAAATGTATTGAATTTTATCAAATGCTTTATTCCTTCTGTTGAGAAATAAAGCATTTGATAGTGGAATTGTCTTTAATTCTGTTGATAGGCTGTAGTATATTAATTGATTTTTAGATGGTAAACCACCTTGCATTCCTGCATAAATCCCATTTGGGTATAGTGTATTATTCTTTTTGCCGAATTTGATGGACAAGTATTTTCTTGAGGTTCTTTGTGTTTATATCTGTAAGGGACATTGGCCTATAGAGTTTTCTTGAGCTGAGTCTGTCTGGTTTTGGTATCAGGCCTCATAAAATGAATCGGGAAGTCTTCTCCCCTCTTCTAGTTCTTGGGAGAGTTTGTGAGAATTGGTATTTATTCTTTTTTAAATGTTTGGTAGAATTCACCAGTGAAGACATCCAATGCTCTGCATTCTTTTGAATTATTCATACTCAATCCAGCACCTGACATTTTGAAGTAGCTTCCATTTCTCACTCTAGTAAAAAAAATGCCTCAGTGTTTCCCACCCCCCTCCCCTGTTTGGCTCTGTGTCGTGTCTCCCTTCTACAGCCATCAACGCCTGTGAGACCAGCAATGGAGGTTGCTCTGCCAAGGCTGACTGTAAAAGAACCACTCCAGGAAGCCGGGTGTGTGTGTGCAAGGCAGGCTACACGGGCGATGGCATCGTATGTCTAGGTAGGTCCCATCCCGCACCTGCCTGGTGGCTTTACAGCCAGAGCCCCGGTAAGTGATCCTATTTTGAGGGCGTGCCTCTGTTGGAATCATCTGCGCGGGAAGGTATGAGGTGTGTAAAGGTGACCACAGGGGCGTGAAGGTGTGTGATGTCCAAAAATCACGTGCAAGGAAAAACGGGGAGACACATTTTCCAATTAAGCATTAGGGTGGTGACTGAATTTTGTAACATTTATTAGTTCCTTTTTTATACAATAGCACTTCTCACTGTAGAAAAATTAGAGAATGGGGAGAATTGTAGAAATAACCACTCTTCCTATAGTTGCATTACTTCATTTGCTACAGATACACCTACTTCTTTAAACAAAAGTTCTGTCTTATGATACGTAATATTTACTGTGGTTAGCAACACCAAAGAACACCTCTCCCTGAAGATAAGTGTACCTCCAAATCATTATCTTAATGGCTACACACTGTTCTACTGTAAAGGTATGCCGTCGTATGCTGTCTGACTTTTAACATTTTAGTTGTAAAAAAATACATTCACACCAAAGTGTGGCAAGAATAGAACAAAAGAAGACAGGAAGACCCACTTGCTCTTTACCTGGATTTACTATCGCTAACTTCTTGCTTCATTTGCTGTATCACGTGTTCTCTTTATAAATGTACCTCTGCTTCCTAAACCATTTGAGACTAGACTGTATCATATTCCCATTATCCTTAATACTTGGGTATTTTTGAGAATAAGGATAAATTCTTAGATAACCACAGCAGTTACCAACTTCAGTCAAGCTATTATTGTCTTAAATGTTTATTTATTTTGAGAGAGAGAGAGAAAGTATGTGCCCTCACAAGCAGGGGAGGGGAGAGAGAATCCCAAGAAGGCGCCATGCTCAGCGCAGAGCCTGATGCAGGGCTCGGTCTCACAACCATGAGATCATGACCTGAGCAGAAATCAAGGGTCGGACATTTAACTGACTGAGCCATGCAGATGCCTCAAGTTTACCATTGATATTATACTTTTGTTTAATTACCATTTATATTCTAATTTTGTTCCCAATAACATCCTGTTCTGGCTTTTTTTCCCTCAAGTGCAGGAAGTAGTATAGGGACGGGCATTGTATTTAGCTATTACGTCCCTTTAGTCTCCTGGAATCGGGGATGGTTCCCCAGCCTTGCTTTGTCATTTATGACACTGACATTTTGGAAGAATATAAGCCACCCAACAGTTTTTCATAGCATATCCTTCCTTTGGGGCTTGTCTGATGGTTTTTCATGATTACACTGAGATTATACATTCTAGCCTCCTTATCACAGGAGTGAGTTTGCATCCTTCTGAGGCCGTCACGCTGGAGGCCCATGATTTCCAGCCGCCTCTCGTGTGTGATGTTAATTTTGACGACTCAGTCAAGGTGCTCTCTGATTTCTCGCTGTACAGTTACTTTTTCCCCATTGCTCCTAATTAGTCACCAATAGGGAGATACTTTATCACCAAGCACATACCCTGTGCCTCATCACAGTGTCCTAAATTTCGACTCTATTGAGGATTCTTCCCTACTTGTATCATGAGAGTTACAAGCACCTTTTAAAATTCCTGACTTTCTTGGGGTGCCTGGGTGGCTTAGTCGGTTAAGCGTCCGACTTTCGCTTAGGTCATGATCTCGCGGTTCGTGGGTTCGAGCCCCGCGTCGGGCTCTGTGCTGACTGCCAGCTCAGAGCCTGGAGCCTGTTTCAGTCTGTGAATCCCTCTCTCTCTGACCCTCCCCTGTTCGCGCTGTCTCTCTCTCTCTCTTCTAGAAATAAATAAAACATTAAAAAAAAAATTAAAAAAAAAAATAAATAAAATTCCTGACTTTCCTCCTTGCTAGCATGTTGGATTGGATCCAAGATCCTATTACTTCAAGTCCTTGGCTGCAAATGCCCGTATTCATTCCCTAGCGGGACAGAAGCAAGCCCACACCCTAGGCCGTGGCTGGCACAGCCCCAGCCCAGAGGAGCGGATATGGAGATGCCGTATCTGGTGCCTTCCCTGCTGGGTTACTTCTGCCGCAGGGTTGTCAGAAAACTAATCACACTTTGACACCTGCCGCCCTGGTCCAGTTAGCCATCCTGCCTGGCTCCTCAAGACATCTTTACTGGAAAAGAAGGCTTGACTCTCATGCTGGGCTCTGGCTTTTTGTTTTAAAGAGATCAACCCGTGTTTGGAGAACCATGGTGGCTGCCACAAGAACGCAGAGTGCACTCAGACGGGACCCAACCAGGTGAGCCCTGCCACGCCCCCACCCAGGGCCCTAAGTTTTCCTTGGCGCAGTTCCTGAGCCTTCAGACCCAGGCCTGAAGGAAGGGGGCTGAGAACAGGCCTGTGGGCACCAGCGTCATGAAACCAAATTTTAGGGGGAAATTCTGAAAAATCTCCTAAGAGGCCATTCTTTGGAGCGTGAGGGGAACAGGGGGCCCTTGGGAGAAGGGGCTTCCTGAGTGGGAAGGGGGAGACATCTGCAGACACCACATGGTTCCAGAAGCACCTAGAAAGTTCCCAACAATGCTCTCCTTTCAGCTTCCTGATGCCTAGAGTCACACACATTTTCTTTGGCTTGAAGCCCTGAAATGCATGTGCCACAGCATAAGATGGCATTTTTAGGGGCACCTGGGTGGCTCAGCTGGTTAAGCATCCGACTCTTGGTTTCAGCTCAGGTCAAGATCTTGTGGTTTCATGAGTTCAAGCCCCACTCTGGGCTCTGCACTAGCAGCACAGAGCCTGCTTGGGATTCTCTCTCTCCCTCTCTCTCTGCTCCTCCCATCTTGCGCTGTCTCTCTTGAAACAAGTAAGTAAACTTAAAATAATTAATTTTTTAAAAAGATAGTGTTTTTAGGCCTTCTGCTAATCACATATTTCCCTAACACAGTGAACTTTGCAGCCCGAACAGGCCCAATACTCGGGAAATTATATACATCTGAAACTGGATGATGAAGTGAAATTCCCAGTGAATGTTCTATGAACCTTGCTTAGCCTGGTCTCCCAATGATCAGAACAAGCGGGTGCCTAAAGCACCCAAAAATAAGGAGGAAAAAAACACCCTTATTTTGAAAGAATTGGGGTGTGTGTGTGTGTGTGTGTGTGTGTGTGTGTGTTTACACACAGTCTTGGAGAAAACCAGAACAAGCAGTATTGGGCTACCTTAGACATATTTTGGGGTTCATCAGAGCTCTTATTTCAAACCACATATGGAGTAAGGAAAACCTAGAAGCGTTTTGGTGCTCAGGGCATCTACAAATCCTTCTCCAGACCTAGGAGGCAGTGAGAAGGACACAGAGTTGATCTCTGGGACAGGACCTTAGTCCAGGAGGGACAGCCGGTGGGTGTGTTGGTGACGGTGCAGGCCAAGGTCAGAGCCCATAAGGAAGGAAGAGGCAGAGGAGTGAAAATCTGCCATTTGGCCTGGCTGGTCCTGTCAGTGAGCCCAGGTTCTAACAAGCTCTCAGACCAGAGCCAGCTCTCCTGTGTGGCTTGGGTGGATTGGGAAAGAAAAGCCTCCCCTCTGGTGGACACACTAGGAGCAAGTGCCCTTTCTTCTGGGCACACAACTCGGTAACTGTAGTAACATAGCGCGGTTTCAGCCCCGCTCGCCCCTGTGCCGCTCCTCCTGAGCAGAGCACGGGGGAAATGAGGCCGAACTAAGCAGCCCCCAGCTTCCCGCAGTGTCCCCTCCCTCGACTTGAAGCCCCCACTGACATCCTTGGCCAAATAGTGGGTCTAGCTGACCATTTTCACGTGTGCCGCCTGAGTGAGGCCACAGCCCTCCGCCAGCACCTCCCAGCGCGGCACCTTGGGGCTGAGCCTGGGGCAGAGCCGCACAAGGTCTCTGTGTGAATGGGGCTGGGCCATAGCCTAGCGTCCCGCACCTGAGCCTTACCAACCAAAGTGACAAAGGAGGTGAGTGCCAATGCCAAGAAGGCAAGGGACCAAATAAGGTAAGAATGTGTTAAAAAATAAAATCTCTTGGCAGCGCAGTTAGGCTCCGTAGGAGATCCCTGTGCTAGAGTGAAGCTTGCCAAGTGCACTAAATGCAGCGTATCGTAGGATAGATCTTGCCAATATCAGATACAGACCCTTGTAACACTGCCGTGACCACCACAGAGTGGGAGCGTGAGAGCCAGCAGAATCTCTCCGTGAAATAACCCGCTTCCCTCCCCTCCCGGACAGGCGGTCTGTAACTGTCTGCCCAAGTACACTGGCAACGGGAAGGTCTGCACGCTCATCAACGCCTGCTTAACGGTGAGTAGGGCGCTGGGGCTGGTGCCCTGAGGTCCGGCCTGGGCTGCTTCTGACCTGCCCTCCAGGGGTTGGTGCATCTAGGAGGCCGCCTTCGGAGTCTGCTTCTGAGCCCTGGGGCGTATTTTGCCCTCCAATTGTCGCTAGAGAAACGCCGTTCTGTGCCTCTGTCTTCACCTCGGTGTCAGTGTCTTCTTTTCTACTAAAAACGACCGTGGACTTAAGGCCCACCTGCCTCATCTAGGATGCTCTCGTCTCAAAGTCCTTAACTACATCCGCAAAGATTCTTTCTCTAAACAAGGTCACGTTCACAGATGCGAGGGCTTAGGACACGAGTGTACCTTTTGGGTACAGAGCGAGCAAACGGCACAGCCAGAACTTGAACCCATGTCTGTCTTACTCCAAGGCTGCACCCTTGACCACTCTGGGGGTGCTTGTTCCTCCCACGAGGCCGTCAGCCCCGGAGGAGGCACTGTCCAAGCGTCTTACTTCCCTTATTCACGTCACTGCCCACCTGGGAGCCTCCCACTGTGGGCGTGAAAACAGCATAGATGTCCCACAGTTAAAGCCCATCCTCTCTGAGCCACGTCCATACTGTCCCTCTGTGTCAATCTGGCAAGTGCCTCAGGAGAACATGTCCCCACGTGAAACCGCTACAGAAAACAGGTGCTGGGATGTGGAGCTGTAATAACCAGACCCACGCAGCTTTATTTGCACAGCAGTTCCTCAATGGCCGTTTCCATCTGGTTTTTTTAATGGCCGCCTTGTCTTGGCAAGTAATGCAATGAATCCACGCGCACCTGACAGTCAGGTGCAAGTCATTAACTCATGGCCACTGCACCCATGACTGCCACCCACCACTGGATTCTTTCAAGAAGAACAGAAGTGTGTTTTCTTGCAAGATGAGGAATCTGAAGGAGTGCTTTTATGCTGATGAGTACGGTCCCCAACAGAGAGAAGGAAACTGATACTGAAGGAGAGAAGGTGGATTGTTACAGGCGGAGGGTACAGGAGTGGCTGAGGGGACGGGGACCCAGAGCCCACAGGTGAGCCTCAGGTAGGAGCAGGCGCAGCGGTAGGTAGGCAGGTAGTTAGTCCGTCTGGCTGTCAGTCAGGTAGATAACCAGTCAGTTCGTTAGCCACCAGTCAGTCACTGAGTCTCTCATGGGCACATGCGTCACGGGGCCCTTACTGTGAACTAGCTTGAAAATGTGTCTGATCATTCTAAAGACGTTCTTAGTCCCGTGAGGACAGAGGCCACTCGCATTTCTACATATCCAGCGGGACACCTCTCACAGCCACTCCCTAGCTCCCAGGCACCATTTTAGGCACTGGGAATTCATCAGTGACCAAGCAGCAAGGCCTCTTCCCTTAATGACTTTACACTGAGGGGGCAGAGACGGACACCTAGTGTGTAAATGACTAGTCCGTCCATCTATTGTAAGTTCACTTGTTAACTGAGGAAAGTAGGGTTGGTATCAGGCGCACGTGGTCAGTGAACGTCAGGGCGGGAAGGTAGGGTGGCTGTCGTCTCCGTGGGGTATGAGGTGAGCCCGTCAGCTGAGAGTGAGGGGCAGTGGCTGAGGGCTGGAGGTAGGACTGAAGGTGTGAAGTGTCTTTCCCAGGAAGAGAGCAGTTACTCTCTGGGTGAGCACAGAAGTGATAGCTCTGAAGGGCGTCCAGGCAGCACCCACGAGGGCCTGGCCCCAGCAGCGCACCGCAAGTCAGGGCCAGCCCAGAAGCAGCAGCTTGCCAAGCCATTGTGCCAGGGCACAGGTGGGAGTGGGGCCCAACTGGACCGAGTGGGTGGGCGGCCATGCAGGTGAGAGAGAAGTAGCTCCAGGGAAGGGAGCCCCCTGTGGGTCAGGGCTGGAGCTGCAGCATTAGAAGAGGTGAGTTGAGCTGATGAAAGCTGGTGGTCGGAGACAGCAGGATGCTTGAAGCAGAGCCTTCAGGAGGGGTCCACTTGACTGTGGAGACAAAGTCAAGGGCGGTCAGGGGCTGGCGGCAGAGGCAGGGTGCAGCCAGGTGCCGTGGAGGCCACTGACCAAGATGTTGATGCCGCCAAGGATGATGAAGGCAGCTTTCTTGAAGAGCTCACTGAGCTGTGTCAGTTTGAGGCAGGAACCTGGGACAGACAGTAAGTCCCTCCTGGGCCCAAACAGCATGCTCCACTAAGGCTTTGGGAACAAGGATTAGAGGAAAGGAAGATTTCATAGCCGACCTTCAAGTCTGCTGACCTCCTCCTTTGCTCAACCCCATCGTGGTTCTTTTTCCTAAGCTCACATCCTTTCCCCACTTGGAAACTGCTTAGGCAGCAGACTCCTTCTTGGCATTCCTACAGGTGTTGGCTTTGAACCGTACTTCACTTTGTTTCTATTTTTAGGTCTCTGTCCTGTCTTCCACAGTTTTTTAGCTCTTTGTCGACAAGGGCAGTGTATTCTATCTGTTTTACACCAACTGCCTCCTAGCGGATGACTGCTACCTAGCCATTACGAGATCAGAATTTCAGCCTAAAGCTGGAAATTGTCAGACAAGATTGGTGCCTTTCTAGTCAACCCCCCTGTGCTGAAAAAGATTCCATTTGGCGCCTCTGAGCTTGTCTGTTTACAGCTGGAGATCTGTTTGGTTGGACCTGCCATCTTGGGAGACGTGGCTGGGTGAATACATGGCCCTTACCGCTATGGGGAGTTGATAGGCAGGGTCAGGAGAAGGGCAGTAATGCAAACCAGTCAGTTAGAGAGTGAGTACAAAAATACATTTCAGTACAGATTTACTTCGTGAATATTGGCAGAGCCAGCAAGCGAACTGGGCTAACTCTTTCCCCCCACCCCCCGAAATTTTCCCAGAAAAATGGCGGCTGTAGTGAATTTGCCATCTGCAATTACACTGGAGAAGGAGATAGGACGTGCACTTGCAAGCCAAACTACATTGGGGATGGGTTTACCTGCCGTGGCAACATCTATCAGGTAACGAAAGGCATGTTTCCATCAAGCGAACCTTCCTTCCCTTGCTGTGCTAAGAATCCAGATACCTGAGGACTGGGCAAGAGTTTTGTAACTTGTAAAGCTTTACAAAAGGTGAAAGGCTGCTTTTACATAAATCGCCAATGGGAAGAGATGGTATGTGCCCATGAGAATCCTCACATCAGTGAGTTCTGGAGTCAGAAGCACCTGGGTTTGAATTCAACTCTCAGTTAGTAATGAGACATTGGGCAATTACATGACATCCCTATGCATTGCTTTCTAATTTGTAAGAAAAAAAAAATCTAATGGTACCAACCCCATCAGGTTGTTAGCAGATATAATATATATAACAAGCATAGAGCACACAGTAACTGAAAAGCCTTGATGTGGGGTGCTATGGGATCGTGTGTGTGCGTGTACAACCCACAAGCATCTTTACTGGTCACAGCAGATGAGGCAGAGTGATACTTGTAGATTTCCACCCCTTTATAAAGTGAATATTCCGTTCTTGGGTTTAAAGAGGGACTAGAGCAGTCTGGCTAATCAAATATTCTTGTTAATGGAAATTAAATCTGCCATAAACCCATAACTGATTCTTTTAAATATTTGGACTTTAAAAAATGCTTCTAAAGCTTAGCTGCTTTTGGAAATGGCTAGACCTTTCTTTGATAAATCAGGTGGGATTCACAGCATGTCCCCATAGTCGTTCTGAACATCAACGGGAGGCCTGTAGATGGGGCTGGAAAAAGAAGACCCCTGGGGGCAGATTTGCAGCTGAAAGTGGGGTAAAGACTCTCCAACTTACAGAAATTGTTGTGCGACAGCCTTGAACTGATCTTGCGTACAATCCCAGACATGAAGTGGCCCTCCCCTGTCTTTGTTTCCAGGAGCTTCCCAAGAACCCCAAAACGTCTCAGTACTTCTTTCAGCTGCTGGTAAGAACGTGTGTGTCTGTCTGTAGCTGTAGGAGCCGGGTCTCCAGCCAGACACAGAGAAACTGTAGCTTCTGGAGTCAGCAAAGGGAGAAAAAGTCTGGGAACGTGGGTGTCTGGCCTTTTCTATACCAAAGAGCACACCGCGTGCAAAAACCACCAACACACCAGAAGAAAGAGGCATTCCTGGGGCAGTTGGTTAACTCCGGGTGAAAATATTAAGTTAGGGCTTTATACACATCATATGTTGGAATAAGTTCCAAATATCTTGAAAAATAAAAGATAAAAATACAAACAAATAAGGGGCGCCTGAGTGGCTCAGTCAGTTAAGTGTCCAACTCTTTTTTTTTTCTTTTTTCTTTATTTATTTCTAGGAGAGAGAGAGAGAGACAGCGCAAGCAGGGGAGGGTCAGAGAGAGGAGGAGTCACAGACTGAAACAGGCTCCAGGCTCTGAGCTGGCAGTCAGCACAGAGCCCGACGCAGGGCTCGAACCCACGAACCGCGAGATCATGACCTAAGCGAAAGTCGGACGCTTAACCGACTAAGCCACCCAGGCGCCCCATTTAAGTGTCCAACTCTTGATTTCAGCTCAGGTCATGATCTCACGGTTGGTGGGTTCAAGCCCTACGTTGGGCTCCACACTGGCAGTGTGGAGCCTGCTTGGGATTCTCTCTCCCTCTCTCTCTGCCCCTCCCCTGCTCTCTCAA
>NW_027527827.1:496577-512242 GCF_008692635.1 Crocuta crocuta | reverse complement strand
ACTCCCTCTCTCTCTGACCCTCCCCTGCTCACGCTGTCACTCTCTCTCTCCTAGAAATAAATAAAACATTAAAAAAATAATAATAAAATAAAATGAAACTTTAAAAAATAAATAAATAAAAGAACAGCTAAATCAGTCATCTTTTAATCAATCAATTATCCCAATTATGTAAAATATTTGTATGTAAAACAGACATTGGGGAAAAAATACCTAAGAACAATGGGGTTGCTTCTAGGCGGTGGGACTATGGGTAGTTATTTCCTTCTTTATGCTTTATTTTCAAATCTTTAACACAGTAAGCATTTTTTTTCAAGAGAGAGAGTGAGCACAAGTGGGGAGAGGGGCAGGGGAGAGAGAGAGAGAGAGAGAGAGAGAATCTCAAGCAGGCTCCACACGCGACACAGAGCCCAACCAGGGGCTCAATCTCACAACCCTGGGATAATGACCTGAGCCGAAATCAAGAGTCGGACACTCAACCAACTGAGCCACCCAGGTGCCCTGACATATGCTGTTTTATAACCAGATAAAAATAAACATTATGTCAATGACAACAGGAATGAATTTGAATCTGAGACTAAAGAAAACAGAGATTCCAGACTCAGTTTTCACTCCCCTCTGTCACCACTGACTCTCTGCTACTTGTTTCATACTATCTGTATGTTAAGTACGTGACACGTGGCCCCACCTTCCTTCCCGCAGGAGCATTCTGTGCGGGATCTGAGTGGCCCGGGCCCTTTCACGGTCTTTGCTCCTTTATCAGCAGCTTTTGATGAGGAGCCTCGGGTAAGCATGAAGCTCTCAGCAAGCCGGAGAGGTTTGGGACTGGAACCCCATCTTGGGGTGTCACCCTGGAACCAGTGAGGGAGACACTTCTGGGCAGGAGATTTAGGATCCACTAGAGCTAATCAGCAATGGAGGAGGCTGCCTCTCAGCTTAGGGACCCCCTGTCAAAAGAAAGCATTTAAGTGGACTTGGGGTAACCAATGACCAGAGGCCCTCTGAGAGACTGGGAAACTAGAGAAGATCAACAATTCTTAAGTGATCCAAACCTTCCATAGACAAAAAAAGAAAGAATGCTGGGTAAAGGCTTTAAAATAAGCCTTTTTTTCCCCTTGCAGACCTTATCAGAACTTTTACTGTTCTACCATTCACTAGGACTCTTCATGCAGGATTACCCATTAACATATAATACTGTAGCAAACGTTAATGGAGTGTGCCAGACACTGTTTCTAGTATGTGACCTAGATTAATTCATTTAGTGTTCATGACAACCCTGTCATGGGGTGCTCTTATTCCCATTTTTGTGGTCCAGGACACTGACAGAAGTAAATTTCCCAAAGCCACATGACTAGCAAGTGTTGGAGCAGGGATTGAAACGTGACTCCAAACCGTGCATTCTTCTCTACACACAAAAACAGAGGCACATAAAAACTTCTTGAAACAGTTTGACGTTTGATCGTTTCTCTCTTAAAAGCATCAAAAGAGGTACCACGAAGCAATTGAAGCTATGAGAACCTTGTGGCTTTTTATTTCACTGACTTAATGGTTATTGTTTGTGCTTTGATTTACAACGGGAAAATATTGTGATCTTTCCACACTACGGGAAATCTGGCCCAGGTACCCCTCCGAGAGGCACAGGTGCGATGCGGTGCCTCCCAGCATTTTTCACAAGAAAAGTCATTTTTCAAGTAGCATCTCACAGGACGTCGGCTCCTTGCCACAGGTGTTGTGAAATGCTGGACCAGAGGAACCCCAGGCTCCCTTCCACTCACTCAGAGAGTCGGAAGCAGGGAAGAAGCGAGGGCCGCTTTCTCCCTCTTGCCTGAACAGCCTGTACCCTGTAAACCTGACCACAAGCCACCCCTGACTGCCTCCTTCCCAGTCGGGGTTGGGTGAGAGGCCACCGGGAGGGCATGCAGGAGAGGTCCACAAAGGCTTCTGGCCCCGTCTAGAACTTCCCATCTTCTGTCGCAGGTTAGAGACTGGGACAGACAGGGTCTCATGCCCCAAGTTCTTCGTTACCACGTGATCGCCTGCCACCAGCTGCTTCTAGAAAACCTGAAGCTGACCCCAAACGCTACCTCTCTCCAAGGGGAGTCAATCATCATCTCCGTCTCTCAGGTGAGCGAGGCACCTCGGGAAGATGACCATCTTTCTTAGGCCCTCTCTCTTCTCTTCTTTAGAGTAATACCAGTAATGATAGTAATCATAGCAACTGATACATGTTGAGTGATTGCTATATGCCGCGTAGTATTCTAAGTTATTTGAGGTGTAGTAACTTTATTAATCCTCAGAAGAATCCCATGATGTAGATACTGTTCTTTTCCCCAGTTTATGAATTAGGAAACTGAGCTCAGAGGAGATAAGTGACTTGTCCAAGGTCACACAGCAAGTAAATATTACAGCTGGAACAGCTCAAGCGGCCATCAGAGCTGCTTTTGGTCAGAAGCTGGAGAGGGGTGAACACGTTTGACCGAAGCCACTTGGCCATGCTGGTCCTTCCCCCCCTACAATAGAGGAACAAGTGGCCGCTGTAGAATCCACTGCAAAGGGAAGGAAGCTGTGGTGGAGGCAGAAGGTGGTGCAGAGAACACGTGTGAGGTGCTTGTTACTTCATATTTGACAATCACAGTGAAATGACCACTGTGGTTCATTCTTTGCTATGAACTCCTTCGGGTGAAAATTACAGTCTTGTCTCAGTTTTCTTTTTATAGTCAAAATAAAGAAACGTGCTTGTGCAACTTAGATCTTCAGATTTTGCCCACAGCCCTACTTAAATGTCCACGTTCATGATGATTTAGCATGTTGGTAAAGCATTCTGGGAGAAGTGACTTTGGCCATTTCTCTTTGTGCTCATTTCTTTTTTTTTTTCCTCTCTCTTCTTGGTTAATTTCAGGACACAGTATATATAAATAATAAGGCTAAGATCATATCCAGTGATCTCATCAATACCAATGGCATCATCCACATCATAGACAAATTGCTGTCTCCCCAAAACCTGCTTGTCACCCCCAAAGATGCCTCTGGACGGATCCTGGTGGGTGAGCTCATTATCATGCTCTCAGCACAGAGTGGCTCATAATATCAAGATGTACTTTCACAGTTCTGATTTTGAGCCATCTTAATTGTGCCGCTTCAGTCTCAAGCTACTATTAAAAGCCTAGTGAATATTATTCTAGTTAGAAGCAAATGGATAAAAGCCTAATTTAAAGAGATAAATGGATTTTATAAGTTTTTCCTTAGTTTCCACAAGGACAGATGGTTTTGCATAGATTTGGAAGATGGAGAAATTACATCGATGGATGAGATAGATGATAGATTAGATAGATAGATAGATAGATAGATAGATAGATAGATAGATGATAGATAGCTGATAGATAGATAGATAGATGATAGGTAGGTAGGTAGATAGGTAGGTAGGTAGATAGATAGATGATAGGTAGGTAGGTAGATAGGTAGGTAGATAGGTAGGTAGGTAGGTAGATAGATAGATAGATGATAGATAGTTGATAGATAGATAGATTAAATAGATAGATGATAGATGATAGGTAGGTAGGTAGATAGGTAGGTAGGTAGATAGATAGGTAGGTAGGTAGGTAGATAGATAGATAGATAGATAGATAGATGGATGGATAGATGGATGGATGGATGGATGGATGGATGATAGATATATGTCACTCAAAGCAAACCCCTGCCTTTACCGCGGGGCTGTTCTGACCTGTCCCCGCCTCACCCCCTGTGACACCCAGTCTGAACACCAGTTGCCCCCACCATCATGCTGGTCAGAATCTCCTGCTAGCAGTCCCTTCCACCTCATGTCATTTCCTTCCACCAATAATCCTTGTGACGACTCTTCTGTTTGGCGGATCCTATGTCACATGTTGGGCTGGGGCTGCAAGGCAGCCTGGGAAAATGTCAGGCATAGCCTCCTGTCCGCTGTGCTGCAGAAAGGCGCAGGTATCTCAGAGCTGGAGTGGGTCCTGGTGAGCAAATCCGCAGTACCTGTCCCGTTATCTTACCCTGATTTCATTCAGTTGAGCTTTGATTAACATGCTTTGTGAACTGTATGAAGGAAGGTATCATTCCTATTCTTATTACTTTTGCAGCAAAATCTTACAACAGTGGCAATAAACCACGGCTACACCAAATTTAGCAACCTGCTACAGGTAACCCAGGGGATTACTAATCCCTTCTTTCTTGAAGGGGTTTGTTTGTTTGCTTCTTTGTTTTCTTTGGGGGTTTTTTGTTGTTGTTTTTTCTGTTTTGTTTTGTCATCTGGTGTTTTGTTTTGTTTGGGGAGCGAACCAGCCATCGTGGGGTCTGTGTAGGGAGGTCCTGAGTTCCAACAGAACAAAGTCATTCTCTGTCGCTCTGTTGCCAAAACAGCCTTCGGTTCATTCGGCTCTATAATGTACTTCGGCTGAATTTGAAATTGAAGTATGTGAGGCTGGGGCAAGGGAAAGGTCAGAAGCACAGTGCCTGAGCCAGGGGCTTCACACGTGGAAATCTGACCTCCATTATAGGGACAGGCAATGGCATGCCGATGCGGGAACTCTGTGCCTGAGGCATAGGTAGAAATTGCATTTTAAACTACAGTGAAACCTTGGTTTGCGAGCATAGTTCGTACCACGCTTATAATCCAAAGCACGTGTATGTCAAAGCGATTTCCCCATAAGAAATCGTGAAGGCTCAGATGATTCGTTCCACATCCCAAAAATATTCATATAGAAATGATTATAATACTATAATATCATACAACGTAATAAATACAAAATATAAAGAAAACGAAACACGTTAACCTGCACTTACCTTTGAAAACTTTCATGGCTGGTGCGAGGGAGACGTAGGAGAGGAAGGTTATTGTGTAGGACAACCTTCACTACCACTAATGGAATCATTGGTCTCTGTTGGCCCAATGGAATCTCTTTCTGCATGGTGGCCACCGTATATGCTCACACGTATACAGTACGGTGTTAATAAACTCTTGTGATGCACTGAGTTTAATGTAACTGGCAATACGGCAGCAGAGGAAAGGGTCCCTATCTGCAGGCAGCCTGATAGAATGAAGCAAAGCATTCCTAAGCTTCCCCTTATTTGGAAAAGCAAAGGACTGTCCACAGGTGCTTTGAAGTGACAAAAAATGCACTAGTGCCAGTTGTGGGCACCATTCATCGTTCTGAAAAATCACTGATTTCCGCCAAACACTATGGCCTGAGACCGAGCATCTGAGCATGGGAGAGGATCACCCACAATCCTGCAGAGAGAGAGAACCATTGACTCAGCTGTGATCCCATGATGTTTGGAGTCACGTACAATGCAAGACGTCACTTGATTATCAAGTTAAAATTCATTACAAATTTTAAGTGTTTCTGCAGAACACCCACAGAACAAGTTATCCGCAATCCAAGGCTTTACCATATATCTTTCTGACTTCACTTTTCCCACAAATTGGGCAGAGAAACTTCTTGTTCAAAGATTTCAGAGGAGAATCAGGGAGGGAGAGGGTCTTCCAAGGTCCCCTCTCCTCCGCCTACCCTGAGAAGCCCCAGGAGGACTCTTAGAACTCAGCCCCCCCACCCCCACCCCANGGGAGCACAGAAGGAGGGAATAATAAAACCTACTTCATAGGGTTATTGGAAAAATTACAAGGATCAATATATATAATGCACCTGGGTTATAGAAGGTTCTTGAAAACATTCCCCTCCCTTTGTCTGGCAATTTCTCTTTTGAGTCCATGTGATCTAGAAATCTGATACAGCAGTATCTCAATACTGTATAAGTTTCACTTTTTAAAATGAAATATGGGGGAAATGCTAAGTGGACCTTCCAGAAATTAAAATATTTGCACAGCAGCAGCAAAGAAAAATAAATTTTTTTGTTACAGGTTCTTTTTCTATTCACAAAAGCCCAGAATCAACTTTCTGTTTTGCTCTCTAAGAAAATGAGGGTCAGAATGGTTGGGGTGTCAGGCTGTCACCCCTAAACCAGCCGGAGCCCCAGGAAGCCCTGGGGTCGGCAAGAAGGGGGCTCCCCGCCCCCACCCCCCGGCTGGCTTTGGTCCTCAGAAGGACCCTGGGCCTCGTGGCTGGGTTTGCTGTGCATGCGCCCGACTCCCTGTGTTTCAGGATGTGGGCTTGTTGGGCGCCATCACTGACCCCATCCACACTCCGGTCACTCTCTTCTGGCCCAGCGACCAAGCCCTGCAAGCCCTCCCCCGTGAACAACAGGATTTCCTGTTCAATCAAGACAACAAGGACAGGCTGAAGGAGTATTTGAAGTTCCATGTGATCCGAGAAGCCAAGGTATTTTGTTTCCATGCAGACGTGAGTGCAGGGGTGCCCACGGGGGGTGTGGTCAAAGCCAGGAATGGTCAGTGTGTCTCCAGCCCGGCAGTGTGGAGGACGCCTGAGCATCCCCTCCTTACCCCCAGTGTCTTCCACTGCCCCCCCACCCCCCAGCGTGCCAGGCCTGGTCTGTTTCTCCCACCTACCATTCTTTTCTTTTCCAACCTTCACCAACACCCAGGAGCATCCTTCCTGTGCTGCAGATCAGTTTCCTCTGCCCCAGTGCACGTGCAAAATGGCTATTGGAAAGAGTTCCCAAGTTTCTCCGGGTGGACTCATTCTCCCCCCGGTTCCAAAATGTCTAGGCAAAGGGCTGATCCCCCCAGATGTGGTGACTCCTGAACAGATATACCACGATCAGGGAAGCAAGGTCTTGTAACGCATAGCAGCTCCCGCGGAAACCCTGTCGCTCTGAGTCCTCAACCAAGACCCAGGTCTCTCTCTCCAGGACTGAGTCTGCCTAACCCAAGAATGCCAAATGCCCTAACTTTGGTTAATTCCCGGGACCTATATTAGTGTCCTAGGGCCGCGCAGCAAATAACTGCACAAACTTGGAATGACAGAAATGTATCCCTCTGGAGGCTGGACGTCTGAAACCAGGCTGCTGACAAGCTTGTTCCTTCTGGAGCTGCCTAGGGAGAATCTGTTCCATGTTTCTCTCCTAGTTTGTAGGGGTTGCTGCAAATCCCGGCCATTCCTTGGCTTGTGGATGATGCATCCCTCTAATCTCTGCCCTTCTCGTCACACGGCCTGTCCTCTCCCGGTGGCTTTGTGTCCACGTGTCATTCGCCTCTGTTCTTACGAGGACACCAGTCACACTGGATTAAGGGCCCCCTCTACTCCAGTGTGACCTCATCTTAACTAATTTATGTGCAATGACCTTACTGCCAAGGAAAGTCACATTCTGAGGTAATGGGGGTCAGGACCATAGCTAAATGTTTGAAGGGTCACAGTTCTGAAGGGTGCTAACAGCACCCCATGCCTACCCTGACCAGCCCATCCTGTCACTGGCTTCATGCACCAACCCAGCATCTGCCCTGGACTCNGGCTGGGCCAGGGGGGGGGGGGGGGGACACTTGCCCTACAGAAAGAACTTCCAACTCCCCAGACAGCCCAGGACTCTTCTTCCTTTTGATTCTGTCGGCAAGCTGGAAAAACCTGTGTCTGGATTTGGTTGGTTGGTTGGCAAACCTCCCTTGGGTGCTCCTTCTGCCCAGATGTGGGGTATTAATGCGGTGCCATCGCTCCTACAGATTTTAGCGGTGGATCTCCCCCGCTCTGCTGCCTGGAAGACCCTGCAAGGCTCCGAGCTGGACGTGAAGTGTGGCGTCGGTGGGAACATTGTGAGTATCGACAGCTTCCCTCACCCGCTGCCTCTTCAACAAGGAATACTCGGTTTTTTCCTCTGTTGACAGCAAGCCCTTTTCTCTGGCTGCCTTTGGGGGTCTTACCCTGGGAGTAAGTATTTAGATATGACAAACCTGGTAACTCCTGGCCAGCATAAGCCCTGGTAGCAGATGTTACGGAGTCCCCTCACACTTGCAGAGAGCAGCTTTGGGTTGTTTTTTTGTTTTGTTTTGTTTTGACAAGGATAATGTACTGTCGTTCCTTTCCGGTCCTTCCCAGCCCCACTACGGCCTCACCCCAAGCCCCTTGTTGGCAGAGAGAGCCCAGCTCTGGGCTCTGTCTGCCTAGATCAGCCAACAGAGAGAAAGTTTGCAACTTTCACCTTCCCTGGCTAGCTTCTGAATGATATTGCCTCCCTGTAATTCCACATTAGAAATGGATCTGATTGGATAATATCAGCTACATCCTGTATCCTGCATATAATGGGCAACCCAACATGACAGTGACTTAAACAAATAAGGGCTTGTATGTTTTTTAAGAGAAATCTGGAGGCAGCCAATCCAGAGCTAATATGATGGCTCATTGCCGGGGGCGGGGCGGGGAGGTTCCTTCTGTTTTCTGCTCTGCGGCACTTTTCCAGCCCTCAGTGTTACCTCAAGGCTCAACATGGCTGCTGGAGCTCCAACCATCACACCCGCTTCCCAGGCAGCACAAAGGAGGAAGGACAAAAGGGATGCAGCCCCTAGCTGAGTTGAGTCCCTTCAAGGAGCCTTCTTAGAAGGGCCATAAAATTCTGATGACCAGCCAGAATCCTTTCGGTGTTTGCATTGGAATTGCATTGAATTTATAAACTGAATATGAGAAATGTTACCATCTGTGGAAAGTTTTCCCAATGTGCTTACACTCTGGAGATCAGCTATACTATCTCCGTAGATCAAACTGCACACCTACCAAAGAAGTATAATAACAGTCTCCACTGCTCATTCTGGGTGCTAATAAAGCTTTCTGAGCATTTTGCAAGGTATCATTTAGTTTGATCTTTGTAACAACCCTGTGCAATGCAATCATTAATCCTACTGACCCGGTGAAAACGAACTCATAGTGGTTCAGTAACTTACTCACACAGTACATGTGGAAGTGGAGGGCTTTAACCACAGTTTTCCACTCTTCTTCCCACTGAATCATGCTGTGTGCATCCCATCAGTAGATGCTGAGATTTATCTCTTTTTTTTCCCCAAAGAACTTTCTAAAAGCATTTTTCTTCCTCAGAGGGATGGGGGAGATATATTCAACAATTTCCTAGCTGGGTGAGCTTAAGGAAGAAAGCCCTAGAATTGTTGCAAGCAAAGCGCAATAATATATCTAAAGCTAAACAGTGCCCAGTACATGGGAAGAGAAGTTATTGTCATCATTAGAGAATTAAAGTCCCTTGCTTGTATATCCTGAAAAGAAAGGCTGTACCTGCACTTTGCTGGGAGCTAGCACTAAGTAAAAAACAAAACAAAACAAAAACAAAAACAAAAACAAAACAAAAAATAAACAAAAAACTACGCTATTACACATAAAGCGGCCACATTACCAGAGTTTATCCTGAACCACAGGCAGGTCATGCCTGCTCCAACCCATCACCCTGGCTGCCCCTGTTTCTCCTTTGGTGGAGGCAGTGTCACAGAGTAGCCAAGAGCGTAGGCTCAGAGGCCACTGCCCCGGTAGGCACGCCCACACCGCCACTTACCGCCCGCCTGACCTTGGGCAAGTTATTGAACCCCTGGCTGCCTCGCTTTTCTCATCTGTAAACAGGGCTACTCCAGGGTTGTTGTGGGGATTAAAAGAATTTGCACAGAGAAAGCACACAGAACGTTACTTGGCACATAATACATGCTGAGTGTTTGCTGTATTTATCATATACACACATATATGATACACGTGTGTATACATATATATATGTATTTAGTTCTTTCTGAGCCTTGCAGGTACTGACCACTTGATACAGCCTAGGCAGAAGAGAAGTCTGAGAAGGGGTGTTGACTGCTCTCTCTTTCCCCTCTCTCCCTCCCTCGCAGGGCGAGCTCTTCCTCAATGGCCAAACATGCAGAATTGTGCAGCGAGAACTCTTGTTTGACCTGGGCGTGGCCTACGGCATTGACTGCCTCCTGATTGATCCCACCCTGGGGGGCCACTGTGACACTTTTGCCACCTACGATTTTTCGGTCAGTCCTAAAAACACTGCTAAAGTAGGAGACACGCGGGGTTCAGCCCTTCTGATCTATCAGGGACCCTGCTGTAAAACTGCTGAGGGCTGGGCCTCAAGGGAGCCCAGGACCCGTGAGATCCGAGGGCCAAATGATGGTGCTCTTGAGACTCAGAATCAACAGGCATCTAGTTGGCCCTCTCCAGGCGTTACACACTCCCATTATCCACCAACCTACCCATCCATTCATTCCCTCGCCAGTAAGGAAATAGTTGTTGGGTACCACTGGGTGCCAGTTATTCTGCAACAGGCTGTTAATTTTCAAGCTCACCCATCTATTCAGTCATTCACACATTCATTCAACATTCTTCTGCAATTCTGCCAGATGAGACTATATAAAATTGCCCTGTTTGTAGGGTCTGACTACAAAAATGGCAACTTCATATGGTTTAACCGAGTATTATACGCCATCCACACCTCTGTTTATTTTACTCATTCATTCTTTTAACAGTGGCGATTCAGTCTCCATCCTGGGCCCTGGTTGTGGGAGGCACTTCAAGATTTTACACTCATTCATCCATCCAGTATCATTTATGGAGTACTAGGTCTGAGCTGGCCACTGGGCTCAATACTCATGTTACCTCTAAAATAATCCACTAATAGGAGTTGTTAGTAGCAACTCTATGATATAGATTTCAAAATTGAGTCTCAAAGAGATGAAGTAGCCTACATGGCAAGTCTGTGACCGGTTGGCTTTGGTCCCCGGCAACTTAAAGGGATTCGGTAAATATTCCGAATTATTCAGACACCAGTCCAATACCGAAGTAGGTGACAAAAACCCAGCTGTCCTTTCTGCTGTAGAGGTTGTGGTCTTCCTGACTTCCCAAAGTATACTCGCACACGTGTTTGCAGTCAGTATTTTCCATCCCCAATCCCCTGAAGATCAAATAGCAAGAATCATTCTCTGTTTTGGAGATCAAAAGCTAAGGATCCAAGAGCGTGACTGGCCAAAAGCATCACCCGTTGTTTGTAGTGGAAGCGATACTTGTGAGCACACTTCCTGGGGCCACTGTCCCAGACGCCTGTATGACACCAGACGCCCTGGGCCAGCTCTGTAGAGCAGAGAACCTTTCACCTCAAAGAACTAAACCAAGGAGCTGAGGGCCAAGACAGACCTTCGGCATTCCCCATGGCAAACAGGCAGCGCGTTTGCTTTGGCATTCTTGACCGTGGCCAGAATCGAAATGTTAACCAGGGGCATATCCTTGTGTTTGCCAACATTCGTGATGTTTAAGCCTTTCTTTTTCTTGCATACTAGGGAGATTGTTGGAGCTGTGCCAATACCCCCAGCTGCCCAAGGTGGAGTAAACCAAAGGTAACTACGAATGCAGTGATTAACGTTTGGAGAGCAGTATGTTTGTTCCATGATCAGACCCCAGTCTTCTGGGAGTTGTAAGTGTGCATGTGTGTGCATCTGCGGGTATGTTGTGCAACTGTAATTTACATCATTCTTTTCACAACCAGGCATTCTTAGCCTAGCTGAGATGAACATTCTTACCCCAGGCAACTTTCAACCCAGTACCCACCTTCTAGAAAAATCATGGGACTGTAGGCTTCAAAGGGACTTTCCAAGATAATGATAATTATAAAATTAATAACTGCATTTTGGGTGCTATTCCTGTCCCTGGCTGTGTGCCATTCCCTTTATTTATACATTACCCCTGTTCCTCCTTGTAACACTCATAGGAGTCTATTACTGCCTCCACATATGAAAAAAAAAATGAATCTCAGAGAGGGTAAGCAATTAGACCAAGGCCACACAGCTAGTAAGGAGCGAAGCTAGGATGAGGGTTCGGAAAGCAATGTAAGAGCAATGGTTAAGCCAATGAAATGTGGAATCCACGCCTATGGGATACAATTCCAGTGGGCAGTCTTTGGCAAGTTACATAATCTGTGGGTTTGCCTCCATAAAATGAAGCTAATCACAATTCTGTGTGTGGCTATTAGGAAAAGTAAAATTTTAAGTGTGGGTACAGAGCCCAGCACATAGTAAGCACTCCGTAAATATTACATTTTTTACTTATTCCAAAGCCAGTTTCTCTCTCCTCTACTGCAAAACCTCTAACAAAACACCCATGCAAAACAAAATGTAACCTATCCCTTCCTTCCCTACTGATGATTTGGGGGCCTTGCCTTTCCCCACGCATGATGGAAATACCTCTGCCCCACCCTCTCTCCATAAAACCTCAAACTTTTGCAGCTCTGGGAGTCAGCAAGTCCTTCCTCTTAAAACTGGGGAGAAACCTTTCTGTGGACTCTAGCTCTGTCCCCTCCCCCATCTGACTAACTACACCCCTAAGAAAAGAATTCCTTTGTAAAGGGCTCAGGGCCATTGAGCCCCATTTTCAATTTGGGCAGTACCCAGGATCCTCCAGTGGGGGCGGACTAGAGCCAGAGTGGAAGGCTGTGCAGTGGAAGGCTGAAGGTTGGACCACTTTTCCTCCTCTAGGGCAAGAAGCAGAAGTGTCGTTACAACCTGGCCTCCAGAGGGTACCTGGAAGGCTGCCAGGAGCAGTGCATCATGGTGATTCGGCTGCCCAAGTGCTGCAAGGGCTACTTCGGGCGAGACTGTCAGGGTGAGGGCGCCTCTTACCACCTCGGGATTCTGATTGTCCAGTCACTGCAGCATCGAGGAACGCACAGACACTGCAGGGGCGGGGTCGAATGCATCTCCTCCCTTCATGACTCTTCTAAGAAAAGATCCAAAAGCAATCATTGTAAAGAGCTGTGTGGCTTTCCTCATCCTTTTTCCTTTTGTCCTATTTTGTTTCTTACAGAGTTGAGATTCTACTGTGCATAGATTGTCATTGTGTTGCGCTTTTTTGCTCAACATTCTTGCAGAAGACATTTTCCCTGGTGCTAGAAACACCACATTTCACTTCTGAAGCTAGTCCATGATACCGATTAGCACACGAGTTTAAATGCTTCTAGGAGAATTCTACCTTGGCAGAGTGCTGTGCTAATATGATGTGCGGGGGCCACTATCCCCTGTTATGGGACGTATGACATCACGTCCCTCTCTTCTTTCACCAGGATAGGGCTCCTTGCCAAAGAACACTTTGGCCCATCCTGAAATCTCTGTGTATAGACAGAACTTCTAGTCAGTTATACATCAACAATAGCTGAATAACAAAAGGCCCTTCCCACCTGCCACACGCTGTTGTTGTTTTTTTTTCTTTTAATGTTTATTTTTGAGAGAGTGAGAGCGTGAACAGAGGAGGGGCAGAGAGAGAAGGAGACACAGAAACTGAAGCAGGCTCCAGGCTCAGAGCTGTCAGCACAGAGCCCAATGCGGGGCTCAAACCCACTAACGGTGGGATCATGACCTGAGCCGAAGTCGGATGCCCAACCAACTGAGCCACCCAGCTGCCCCCTGCCACACGTTGTTTTAATTAAACACATTTATTGAGTATTACTTCCCATCTATTAACAATATACTTACACCTGGCAACAAGAGGCGCCTGGGTGGCTCAGTCAGTTCAGCATTCAGTGCTTGATTTCAGCTTAGGATCTCTTGAAACATGAGATCAAGCCCCGCATCAGGCTCTGTGCTATCAGCTATCAGAATTCTGCTTAGGATTCTCTCTCTCTCTTCTCTCTGTGCCCCTCCACTGCTCACGCTCTCTCTCTCAAAATAAATAAACATTAAAAAATATATTTAAACCTGGCAATGACCTCTAAGAAGTAGATTCCATCATTACCTCTATTTTACAGGTGAGAAAATAGAGGCAGAAAGAGGCTAAGCAGCAAGCCTAGGGTCCCACAGAGTGTCTCCTGAAGCCATGGTTTTAACCACCATGGACACTCTATTCATTGTGGTCCCGTTGAGAAAATTCTGGGGTGGGAGTGCACCTGATCACCCAGTGTCCGTCCACACTCCATCACTTAAGTGTGTGCTTTTCGCAAAAATCGGCACCATCCCTTACATTTGTTTGGTGCCTTATCTTTTTAAAGTACTCTCAGTTGCAGTAACTTATTTGATCTTCAGTCACAGTGTGGTATAGGCCAGGTTGGCACTGTGTCGTCACCGTCATTAATCATCTTCATCATCTAGAGCTAAGAGAACTGAAGCTCAGACAAATTCAGCCCAGGTCTACTCAGATCCAGGGCTCCTAACCCCCAAATACAGTGCTGGTTCAGCATATTGCTCTGCCTCGGTAGAATCCTATCAGATACACTTAAATTCGTGTCCCAGAGGCCACTGGCTTGCGCTAAATACCCGTGATGCTCTGCGGGTGTGTCCTGGGGCCACGGTCTCCCTGGGCCAATGGAGATCAGCCTAGCACTAGGGCACATCAGCAGCACGATTATGAAGATTACAAAGGTGCTGAGCTGCTCTGGGCCTGGGGAGACCGGTGGGTCACTACTGTTTCATCTCTTCCAGCCTGCCCTGGCGGAGCGGATACCCCTTGTAATAACCAGGGGGTCTGCCTCGATCGGTACTCAGGCACAGGAGAGTGTAAATGCCAAACCGGCTTCAACGGGACGGCGTGCGAGCTGTGCCTGCCAGGGAGATTCGGGCCTGACTGTCAGTGTACGTATGTGGCTCCCCCTCCCCCTGCCTGCTGGTCAGCTGGGTGCTCCCTGTCCTCATCCACACCCCCTGCCTGATCCGGAACGATCCCTCCTCCCCTCTCTCCCGCCCACCCACCTCCCACCTGCCTGCCTTCACATGCTTTTCCCTCCCTGGAGGTATCCCAGTTTCCATCCATGGAAAGAGCCTCACCTCTAGAAGTGAAATCCACATCCCTGCGGCCATCAACACAAGCTGTGGCTGAACAACATTCATTCATTCATTCGTTCATTCAACCAACATGTATTTAGAGTCCTTTTTAATATTGATAGCTCATGTTTATAGAGCGCCTCCTACGTGGAAGATGGGTATGTTTTACTGTTTAATCCTCACAACAACCCTTTGCGGTAGGTTCTATTATTATCCCTACTTACCAGATGAAGAAACTGAGGCAGAAAGAGGCCAAGTGACTTCCTCAAAAGCCAAGAATTGTTCTAAGTTGTAGGAGTGCAGTGGTGTTGGAAGGGGACCAAATTCCAGCTCTCAAGGAATGTACACTCAAAGGGAGGAAACAGATGAGAACTGCAAAAACAAAGATAGTTATAAAGATAGAAAGAAAAAGAAGCAGGTGATGGAGATGGAGAAGGAAAGGAAGGCACTGTTTTAAAAGACATCTCACACAGGGAATATTCGAGGAGAAACCTTAAAGAGGAGAGGGGCAGGCATGGAGATATCCAACAGCAGCTTGATCCAAAGGAATTTTCCATCGTGTTGGAAACGTTCCGTAACTACCATCAGGAATGGAAGCCAGTAGCCACGTGTGGCCCTTAACTAAGCACTCAAAACCTGTGACTAAGGAACTGATTTTTAAAATTTTAATTAGTTTAAATTTAAATAGCCACTTGTAGCAAGGGCTACTGTATGAAACGGTACAGACTAGAGGAATGGCTTTCCTAGAAGAGAAATGAGCAAATGCAAAGGTCCTGAGGCAGAAGTGGGCGTGGCATGAAAGAAACAGCAAAGAGGCCAGGGTGGCTGAGCAAGGTGGACAAAGAAGAGGAAGAGAGGAAGGAAATGAAATCTGAAGGTTGCCAGGGGCCAGGTAACATAAGAGCTTCTTGGCCAGGAGACAGTCCTTAGAATAGACAGCATCTATTCTAAGTGGAGGACTGGGAATGCGGTGGGGGCGGGGGGGGGGGGGGGGGCGGGG